>NC_091952.1:249504870-249568298 GCF_031021105.1 Erythrolamprus reginae
TTGGCAGCAATTGTTTTTTCTGCAATTCTGATTATCCTCTGAAGTCTGTGTCGGTCTTGTTGGGTTGCAGCACCAAACCAGACAGTTATAGAGGTGCAGATGACAGACTCAATGATTCCTCTATAGAACTGAATCAGCAGCTCCTTGGGCAGTTTGAGCTTCCTGAGCTGACTCAGAAAGAACATTCTTTGTTGTGCTTTTTTGATGATGTTTTTGATGTTAGGTGACCATTTTAGGTCTTGAGATATGATAGAACCTAGAAATTTGAAGGTCTCTACAGTTGATACTGTGTTGTCTAGTATTGTGAGAGGTGGAAGGGTGGAAGGGTTTCTCTTAAAGTCTACCACCATTTCTACAGTTTTGAGTGTGTTCAGTTCTAGATTGTTCTGGTCACACCACAAGGATAGTTGTTCAACTTCCCGTCTGTATGCAGATTCATCATTGTCTCGAATGAGTCCAATCACTGTTGTATCATCTGCAAACTTCAGTAGTTTAACAGATGGATCGTATGAGATGCAGTCATTAGTGTATAAAGAGAAGAGAAGTGGTGAAAGTACACAGCCTTGGGGGGCACCTGTGCTAATTGTACATATATCTGATGTGATTTTTCCTAGCTTCACCTGCTTCCACCCTTCTTGCCATCTGTATGAGTTTGAAGACTCACCTATTTTTTTATTTTGTCCAATATACAATGAGAGTTTTAGTGGGTATATACAGTATATATATACACATAGTAAAATAAATGATGAAGGTTATAGAGGAGATACTCATAGTAAAATATATCTAAGAAAGAATAGAAAAGAAGATATAGCAATAGAACATATCAATGAAAGAATAGAAGAGATATAGGAATAGAAGAAAGGAATAGGAGATATAGGAGAGCAATAGGACAGGGGTCAGAAGGCACTCTAGTGCACTTGTACTCGCCCCTTACTGACCTCTTAGGAATCTAGATAGGTCAACAAATAGATAATCTAAGGGTAAAGTATTGGGGGTTTGGGGATGACACTATGGAGTCTGGTAATGAATTCCACGCTTCGACAACTCGGTTACTGAAGTCATATTTTTTACAGTCAAGTTTGGAGTGGTCAATATTAAGTTTAAATCTGTTGTGTGCTCTTGTGTTGTTGTGGTTGAAGCTGAAGTAGTCGCCAACGGGCAGGACGTTGCAGCATATGATCTTGTGGGCAATACTTAGATCTTGTTTATCTATGCTACCAGCCTTGGGGTCACTAGACTTTACTCCCCTGGCCAATGAGTGTGATGTATGCATGTTGTTGAATGGGAATGATTGATTCAATGCTAACAGGCAATTCTCAGGAAACACAATATCGGTCCTCTAATGATGAGACAAAACGGATGAGCCAAGGCACATTCTTTTCCCCTCCCAACATCCCAAAAGTTCATCAAAGCAGAGAAAAGGAGCAAAGAAAAATACCCCATGGAAAATAATCAAGGAGAAAAGCAACCTAGAATTAAGGAGAAATTTGCTCTTGCTGGGAACAATTAACCAGTGTGTTCTGCCGGGCTCTCTGATAGGAGCCTCCCGAAAATTCAAGGGTACAAATTGCAGACACACACACGTTTGAAAATTCAAAACAATGTTCTTTATCACAAAAGTCAAAATAAACAAAGCACTCTTTTTGTATCGCAAAGAGCACTCTTCCCAAAACAACCGGGTAGTCTGTACACTTTCCCTTAAGCAGTCATTAAGTACTTAGCCAGCAGCTGTGAAGACACTTCACACTCCTTCTTCTTCCAACGAAGTGACACACACACACACACACGTTGCTCTGCTATGGTTTCAAAGGCGTGAAAAAGCAACAAAGTCCAGCAACACAAGATTCCTGACGAACTCCGATCAGATATTCTTCCACAACGGCCAAACCCACATGCTGTTATTTATAGCAGCAGCCCTAATTACTGGAGCCCCACCCAAACACAGGTGGCCTCCCTTATTTCCTGTAATATGTTCTTACTTGGTCTCTTCTACGCATAATTCTGCGCTTGCGTGGGTCCAAAATGTCATCGTCTGAAGCTATAGAAGATAAGGAAGATTGACTGCCTGGGCTGTGTGCCAAGCCCTCCTCTGCTGAGTCACTCCCACCTTCTTCTTCGTCCAAGGAAACTAAACTCTGAACTGAATCTGTCGGCAATAACACAGGCCTGTGACATGTTGAATTTTCCCCTGCATCCACCTCCCCATTCCCTGGGGCAGGAGCTGGGGCAGAGCCAACCACAACTCAGTGGAACAACTTGCTTCCAGAAGTTGTGGGTGCTCCATCACTGCAGATTTAAAGAGACTGAAGACCCACTTGCCTGGAATGATGTAGGGTTTCCTGCTTTTGCAAGGGATTGAACTGGAAGACCTCTAAGATCTCTTCTGTTATTCTTACCTTTCCAGCTTTGGTCCTATTTAGACTAGACTAGAATAGAATAACAGAGTTGGAAGGTACCTTGGAGATCTTCTAGTGCAACGCCCCTGCTTAGGCAGGAAACCCTATACCACTTCAGAGAGATGGTTATCTATCATCGCCTTAAAATTTTCCAGTATTGGAGCATTCACAACTTCTGGAGGCAAGCTGTTCCACTGATTAATTGTTCTGTCAGGAAATTTCTTCTTAGTTCTAAGTTGCTTCTCTCCTTGATTAGTTTTGCCTATTTGCCGATGACTCTAAAGTGTGCAATAGGGTTGATATTCCTGGAGGCGTCTGTAATATGGTAAATGATTTAGCTTTACTAGATAAATGGTCAAAGCAATGGAAACTGCAGTTTAATGTTTCCAAATGTAAAATAATACACTTGGGGAAAAGGAATCCTCAATCTGAGTATTGTATTGGCAGTTCTGTGTTAGCAAAAACTTCAGAACAAAAGGATTTGGGGGTAGTGATTTCTGACAGTCTCAAAATGGGTGAACAGTGCAGTCAGGCGGTAGGGAAAGCAAGTAGGATGCTTGGCTGCATAGCTAGAGGTATAACAAGCAGGAAGAGGGAGATTATGATCCCGCTATATAGAGCGCTGGTGAGACCACATTTGGAATACTGTGTCCAGTTCTGGAGACCTCACCTACAAAAAGATATTGACAAAATTGAACGGGTCCAAAGACGGGCTACAAGAATGGTGGAAGGTCTTAAGCATAAAACGTATCAGGAAAGACTTCATGAACTCAATCTGTATAGTATGGAGGACAGAAGAAAAAGGGGGGACATGATCGAAACATTTAAATATGTTAAAGGGTTAAATAAGGTTCAGGAGGGAAGCGTTTTTAATAGGAAAGTGAACACAAGAACAAGGGGACACAATCTGAAGTTAGTTGGGGGAAAGATCAAAAGCAACATGAGAAAATATTATTTTACTGAAAGAGTAGTAGATCCTTGGAACAAACTTCCAGCAGACGTGGTAGATAAATCCACAGTAACTGACTTTAAACATGCCTGGGATAAACATATATCCATCCTAAGATAAAATACAGAAAATAGTATAAGGGCAGACTAGATGGACCATGACGTCTTTTTCTGCGGTCAGTCTTCTATGTTTCTATTTTTCACCCATAGTTTCTTGTCCTGCCCTCAGGTGCTTTGGAGATTAACTCCCTCTTCTCTATGGCAGCCTCTGAGATATCTTCCATCATGTCACCCCTAGTCGTTTTTTTCATTAGATGTATCCAGTTCCAGCAGCTATTCTTCATACGTTTTAGATATTTCCAGTCCCTTAATCATCTTTGTTGCTCTTCTCTGCACTCTTTCTAGACTCTCAACATCATGGCAAATAAAATTGAATGCAGTATTCTAACTGTGGCCCTACCAAGACATTATAAGGTGGTATTAACCCTTTAGGCAAAGCGTACTGGGTAACAAGTCTTGCCAACATTTAACACATAAGTTTAGGTTAAAGGGAAAAAGGTTGAAGAAATACAGTAAGATTTTCCACCTAACAGGAAAGCAAAAAAAATCTTGATCATCAACTGCTGTTCAAAATGTAGCTCACGGTCTGACTAAGCCCCTTAAACAGCGAGAACAAAGAACAACATGTCTTTATGCCATCTTTTCTCAAGGAGGAAAGAACAAGTCATCTTGTTTGACTCCATCTGCTGAGATGTTTCATGGCCTACACACCAAAAAAGGAACATTTTTTCTTCTCTTTTTAAAAAATCCAACTACTCTTATATTGATCTCTTCACAAACCTGGGGAGGTTTTTCACGGTTATTAGAATTTTATGGGTTTTTTAATGTCCTTCAAGCTAAGCCCCTGGAAATTTCAGTGTCTTCCACTTGTTGCCACTAAATCACATCGGACTCTTTTAAACCACATGAAGCATAGCTTGCCAACCCCCCCTCCCAGCCCCGCTTCCACCACTGTCTTTCAGAGTTTGCCTAAATTCATGGTCATTGAGTCAATGACCCTATCAAACTGCTCCGAGTCTCCGGAAAGAGGCGGCATACAAATCTAATAAATGGATGGATGGATGGATGGATGGATGGATGGATAGATAGATAGATAGATAGATAGATAGATAGATAGATAGATAGATAGATAGGGATAAATAAATCTCATCCTCTGCTCTCACCTTCTCCTTTTGCCTTCAATCTGCCCCAGCATTAGGATCTTCTCCAAGGAATCCTCTCTTCTCATTTGGGTGACCCAAGGATTTGAGCTACTGCTTTGGTATCTGTCCTTTCAGGGAACAATCAGAGTTTATTTCCTTTAGAATCGACTAATTGGATCTCCTTGCAGTCCAAGGGACTTTCAAGAATCATCCCTCACATGGGCAGAATACAGCCACGTGAGCAGTCATGGGCCTCCCTAGATATGCCCATGTTTCCCCAACACTCCGTGGACAGCATTGGTTTCCCAACACAATTCAAAGTGTTGGTAATGACCTATAAAGCCCTACATGGCATTGGGCCAGATTACTTACGGGACCATCTTGTGCCGTATGAGTCTCAGCGATCGGTTAGGTCCGACAGAGTCGACCTTCTCCAGGTCCCGTCAACTAGAAAATGTCATTTGGAGGGTAAATAAATAAATAAATAAATAAATAAATAAATAAATAAATAAATAAATAAATAAATAAATAAATAAATAAATAAATAAATAAATAAATAAATAAATAAATAAATAAATAAATAAATAAATAAATAAATAAATAAATAAATAAATAAATAAATAAATAAATAAATAAATAAATAAATCAATCAATCGTTGTACATTTTCACCCCAGAAGTTAACATTATTCATTACTAATTCATGAAATCAAGCATGAGTTGATAGCCTACCTGATTAAACCATTAAAGCTTGGAGCCATACATGGAATCCTGCATTCCCACCCTTCTTTCAATTGAATGCTTCCTCTTCAGCACCAATTCATGTTTTCCTAAGACCACATTTGGAATACTGTGTCCAGTTCTGGAGACCTCACCTACAAAAAGATATTGATAAAATTGAACGGGTCCAAAGATGGGCTACAAGAATGGTGGAAGGTCTTAAGCATGAAACTTATCAGGAAAGACTTCATGAACTCAATCTGTAAAGTCTGGAAGACAGAAGGGAAAGGGGGTGCATGATCAAAACATTTAAATATGTTAAAGGGTTAAATAAGGTTTGGGAGAGAAGAGTTTTTAATAGGAAAGTGAACACAAGAACAAGGGGGCACAATCTGAGGTTAGTTGGGGGAAAGATCAGAAGCAACGTGAGAAAATATTATTTTACTGAAAGAGTAGTAGATGCTTGGAACAAACTTCCAGCAGCACGTGGTTGGTAAATCCACAGTAACTGAATTTAAACATGCCTGGGATAAACATATGTCCATCCTAAGATAAAATAGAGGAAATACTATAAGGGCAGATTAGATGGACCATGAGGTCTTTTTTTGCCATCAATCTTCTATGTTTCTATGTTACCTACCACATTCCCTTGCAAAATGGAATATTCCAGTTCGATTATTTTTGCAACCCACTAATTTTTGCAACGGGCTCTGGAATAAAATCTAATTAAGGAAAATGTAATCAAACCTGAGGAAGCTGGCAAGGGAGGAAAGAGGAAGATGGAGGAAAGAGAGCGAACGGGATTAGTTTCATTTTATCAACTCGAAGGCAGCCGGAGTGGTTTCAATGAAGATAAATGAAGAGTTCCATCATCTCTCTTTGTAGACTTATTTAACCAACAGACTTTCTGCTGAATGATTTGTGATGGGTTTACACAGTGGAAACTAAGTGAGATATATCTAGTCTGCCAAATCTTGGTATTCCTGTGGGTTTCGGATTTAGCACAACAGAACCACATTCATTATTTCTGTGTTATAGATAATGGATAATAAAATATCCTGCCGTACCCAGAGGAGATCCTCACAGAGCCAAGAAACACTCCAATTATGCAGCATTTGACTAAGACCTTTTGCTCATTTTTTCCTATTTTATTTTCAAAAAAGCAGTTTTAAATTAAAATAAAATGAATTTAAGGTTTCTGAATGCAATAACCATTCACAATGTGGGCCTGAATCCTTTCAGTGTGTAAATGTGGTTACTATAGCATTGTCCCTTCATCCAGTAGTCCCTAGTTCCCCCAAATTGGTTTTAATTCTTCCTTAACTATAAATTTTAATTCAGTCCCATAAAAGCTTTGAACTATTCTAAAGGAAAAGACCTTTGTGGCCTCTCAAAAGACTAAATATTTGGTTTTCTCTAAAACTAGTGGAGTCCTATATCTGTGCTCTTGTATTGTGAGTTAAACATTCGTAATATTTATTTTGTTTTGATTGTAGGTTTTTTGTTATTTTTTATTGTGTTATTATTTATAATTGTGTTATTAAGCTGCGTGGTGGCCTAGAGCCCTACTTGAAAGGTTGAAAGTTTAATCCTAGGAAGTGACCAACGTTTCTCTAACAGGGCATAAAAAGAAAATATCTGCTGTGAACGCCACACAGGCATCAGGAAGGGCAGCCAGCCAGTAAAGGCTCAACATTTCCTGAAATACAGTAGTACCTCGACATACGAGTTTAATTCGTTCCAGACCCGAGCTCGTAAGTAGATCAACTCGTATCTTGAACGAATTTTCCCCATATGAATTAATGTAAATAATTCTAATTGGTTCCAGCCCTCAAAAACGTCCCAAAGTTAGCCTAAATTATGAAAAAAGACATGTTTTTAATTAATAAATGTACATGCAACACATATAAATAAACAATAAAGTAAATAATGAAAAGAGAAATGTACAAAATACAATAAGAAAATGCATAAAACATGGTACAGTAACCTTACCTTGGCGACAGACGAGTGCGGCTGTGTACTGTAGGCTACGTAAACAACACTTTCTTAAACTATCATAAACATAAACAAAACAACAATTCCATAGTTAAATGGTATAAAGCTGTAAAAATATACACTTTCCAACCGAGACGAGACTTTGTTTTGCACGCTAACACGTGCGAATGGCCGAGATAACCGGAAGCAAGGGGATTCTGGGTCAGAGAGGTGATGCGCCAACTAGCGGTAGCATCATTAAGCTCAGCTCGTATCCCAAATTTGAGCTCGGGTGTCGAACAGAAATTTCGCTCGTGTCACGGCTCATAATGTGGAATACTTGCATGTAGAGCAGCTCGTATCTAGAGGTACCACTGTATCCAGTTTTCAGGGCTCGACTGAAATGCACTTTGTGAGAAATGGAATATTATCCTTGTAAGAAATAAGAAATAAAACATTGGACAACCATTTTCAGATTATATAATAAAAAATGGATTTTGGGGTGATCTTTTTGTACTTACAAATAGGAGATGTTTGTACTTATAAACCGGATATGTGTGTTCTTATAAAGAAGATGTTTATGCAACCAAAGGTTGGGAAGAGACATGTTGACCCTGCTAAAGACATTAAATTGAGGAAATTAGCTGTTATCAGGGTGATTGATGTTTTAAGGTTTTTCCAAATTTGACAACACTGTGAAAAGATGCCAAAAGTATTATATAATGTATTGTGTAAGGGGAGGGGGGGTAGACAAGAAAATAGGAGGAATGAAGTTGAAGACATGAATTGTATTTATATGTGGCATTGCTATTGTAACTTTGCCTCTTGTTTATTATTGTTGTTGTTGTTGTTGTTATTGCTTTTGCTATTTCTATTGCTATTGCTATTGTTATTGTTAATTATTATTTGTATTTCTCTGCCACCCCTCTCCGAAGGCTCGGGGTGGCTCACACCATATGAAAAACAGTAAATTACAATAAAATTAATCCAATTAAATTAAAACTACATGGTTAACTAAAATCCCTAATTGTATTAAAAATCAATAAAAATATTGATTTTATTTATTTGTCAAAATATGTAAAAGATAACAGGTATGCTATAAACATAAATAAAATCAAGTGGATGTTGTGGTTGGCTCTGGGCCAGCTTCTGCAACGGGGAATTTGGATGTTGGCTTAGGAGAATCCTCAGGTTCCCAGAGACTTATTTTACTGCCATCAGCGTCAGACAGTGAGGATTCCTTGCCAAGGTCAGATGCTGGGGAAGAAGAATCAGGTAGAGAGATGGATGCAGCCAGCCCATTAGTTAATGACCCCATTAGTGGGTCATTGGACTCAGACTCGGAGGATCGGTGGATAGATCCCAGAATGCACAGGCTCATGGATAGAAGGGACCAACTGCCCAGGTATCATCGGAGATAAGGGAGAACACCTGTGAATGAAGCAGTTAGGCTAATGGGGTCGCTGATAAATGACCAGCATTGCAGAGAGCACATGTGGGAGTTTATCCGTTTGGAGAAGGAGACATCGTGTTTGCTTTATTCCTAGACTTTCACAGACTTTTTGGGATTTCACAGCTAAGTAAGTCTTGTGGACTCACTCGAAGAGGTTTGGCTGTGACACTCTCACAGCTGCTCTTATCTGCTCTGTTTGGTTTTGTCTCTCACAGCTTTCAAGGACTGTTTTCTGTGTGTGAGCTAATTTGCTCAGTTTAAAGTGTGTGTACAGCTTTATTTTGGATAAACTGCATTTCTGTTTACTTTATAACAGTGTGTGTGTTTGAATTTACATTTCTGACTTAATTGGGGCTCGCAATGTGAAGCCTGGCATAACAGTGGGTATAGGTAAATTTGGACAATAGGACAGTAGGACAGGTAAGGTAGGCACGATGGTGCGCTTATGCACACCCCTTACAGACACCCCTTACAGATACAAAGAATTTAGATCCGATCATATAAGGACGTTTCTTGCAAAAATGATATAAAAATAAAGTTTTCTTGTATTGTTCTTTTGGACTCCTGTTAAATTTTATTGTTGGCCTTTTCTAACACACTTTCAAACCATCTATATGAGAGGCAACTAGTGCTTCTTGGCAGCTTGAAAATGTGTTCAATTCCCACAATTATCCTGCCTATATGTGGGCTGGAGAAT
The DNA here is from genome assembly GCF_031021105.1 of Erythrolamprus reginae. Classification (NCBI taxonomy): domain Eukaryota; kingdom Metazoa; phylum Chordata; class Lepidosauria; order Squamata; family Dipsadidae; genus Erythrolamprus; species Erythrolamprus reginae. The sequence goes on from NC_091952.1 coordinate 249,514,259, forward strand.
TCTGTAAGTTGAGGTCCACCATATTTTTTAAGTTGCTAAGATTGAGGCACACAGGATGAAACAATTAAAATGTACCTGCAACCTAAACTCCATGCAAAGATAACTCAAAAATTATAGAATGGCCCAGGGGGAGAATGAGGAAATAATTCAAAATACAGCACTAATTAGGCATGCCTATAAAATATTGTGCTTCTCTGTATGCAGGGGGAGGCATCTGAATTCTGACAGCCACTCTGCGCAAAAGAAAGCTTCAGGCTTTGCTAATTTGCAAACATCAACTCTTAGACAGATGAAACAGTGATGAAATTCAGCAGGTTCTGACAGGTTCCGGAGAACCGGTACTGGAAATTTTGAGTAGTTTGGAGAACTAACAAATACAGTGATACCTTGCCTTACAAACTTAATTGGTTCCAGGACGAGGTTCTTAAGGTGAAAAGTTTGTAAGGTGAAACAATGTTTCCCATAGGAATCAATGGAAAAGCGATTAATGTGTGCAAGCCCAAAATTCACCCCTTTTGCCAGCCGAAGCACCCATTTTTGCACTGCTGGGATTTCCCTGAGGCTCCCTTCCATGGGAAACCCCACCTCCGGACTTCCATTGCCAGCAAAGCACCTGTTTTTTGCGCTGCTGGGATTCCCCTGCAACATCACAAAAACACAGAAGTCCGGAGGTGGTGTTTCCCATGGAGGGGAGCCTCAGGGGAATCCCAGCAGCGCAAAAACGGGTGCTTCCCAGTGGTGGTGGTGGGTTTGTAAGGTGAAAATAGTTTGTAAGAAGAGTCAAAAAAATCTTAAACTCCGGATTTGTATCTCAAAAAGTTTGTATGATAAGGCGTTTGTAAGACAAGGTATCACTGTACCACCTCTGGCTAGCCCTAGAGTGGGGTGGGAATGGAGATTTTGCAAAATCCTTCTCCTGAAGTGGGCTGGGAATGGAGATTTGCAGTATCCTTCCCCTGCCATGCCCACCAAGTCACACCACACCCACCAAGCCATGACCACAATACAGCTAGTCAAGAAATTTGGATTTCACCACTGAAATGAAGTAGGCAAAGGTCAAACAGGTGGCGCAGCAGGTAGAGTGCTGTAATGCAGGCCGCTGAAGCTGGCTGTAGATCTGTAGGTCAGCGGTTCAAATCTCATCACCGGCTCAAGGTTGACTCAGCCTTTCATCCTTCTGAGATGGGTCAAATGAGGATCCGGATTGTGGGGGCAATAGCTTAGCTCTGTTTAAAAAGTGCTATTGCTAACATGTTGTAAGCTGCCCTGAGTCTAAGGAGAAGGGCGGCATAAAAATCTAATAAATAAGTAAGTAAATAAGTAAGTAAGTAAGTAAGTAAACAAACAAACAAACAATAAATAAATAAATCAATAAATCAATAAATCAATAATCGATTAGCAGCTACAGCAGAGAAGAATACAGGGAGAGAAAGAGAGAGACACCCCAACCTGACCTCTCTTATAATACAACTCTTAAAGTGGTAACAATCAAATAGCCCTGCTGATTCATTTCTACTATTTCATCATCACTACAGCCAGTAGTGCATTACACATAGAGCCTTGGTGGTGCAGTGGTTAGAGTGCAGTACTGCAAACTACTTCTGCTCATAGAAACATAGAAGACTGACGGCAGAAAAAGACCTGATGACCCATCTCGTCTGCCCTTATACTATTTTTTGTATTTTATCTTAGGATGGATCTATGTTTATCCCAGGCATGTTTAAATTCAGTTCCTGTGGATTTACCAACCACGTCTGCTGGAAGTTTGTTCCAAGGATCTACTACTCTTTCAGTAAAATAATATTTTCTCATGTTGCTTTTGATCTTTCCCCCAACTAACTTCAGATTCAACGGCTGCCAGCAATTTGGCAGGTTGAATCTCAGTAGCTCAAGGTTGACTCAGCCTTCCATCCTCCCAAGGTCAGTAAAATGAGGACCGAGATTGTTGAGGTCAATATGCTTACTCTCTGTGAACTGCTTAGAGAGGGCTGTAAAGCACTGTGAAGCGGTATATAAGTCTAAATGCTAAAATGCTAAAAATGCTAAAAGCTAAAAATGCCAAAATCTTGCAATGGCCTTCTAGAAGTTAATCAAGATCATTCTTTTTGAAGAGCATTTGGAGAAGGATTATGCACCATCCCAGCGACCAATTAGGTCCCACAGAGTTGGCCTTCTCCGGATCCCATTGACTAAACAATGTCATCTGGGTTACCCCAGGGGAAGAGCCTTCTCTGTGGCGGTCCTGGCCCTATGGAATCAACTCCTCCCAGAGATCAGAACCGCCCCTACCCTCCTTGCCTTTCGGAGGTTACTGAAGACCCATCTATGTCGTCAGACATGGGGAAATTGAGCGCCTGGGTTTATATTATTTATATATGGTATGAGTTTGTTGCATGGCTTTAATACTGGGTTTTAGACGTTTTTTTAAATGTATTAGATTTGTTTACATTGTTATTATTGTTGTGAGCTGCTCCGAGTCCTCGGAGAAGGGCGGCATACAGATCTAATAAATTATTATTATTATTATTATTATTATTATTATTATTGAAATAACCGAGAAACACGGTCTCCAAATAAAATCCCTTTTATTCTCTACAGGCTCTGAGCGAGCGGAAAAACACTTTCACTGTATACGCGAGTTACAGAAGAAGCGCGTAAGACCAGTAGCTCGGCTATTTAAAGACTTTCCCTCAGCAACAGCCGGCGTCTGACAGCTCTTCCATTTTGGCGCCCTCTACAGCAGCCAATAGGAAGCAGGTAAACAATGCCTATGGTTTCTTTCAATTCTGCTTAACAACTCTTGTTTAACAAGTTAACCCAGATACAGAACATTATAGAACATTACAGAATTTACAGGATTTAACACCCCTCCCCCTTCTGGATGATTTTACAGATTTTTATTCGGTCAAGTAAGTAACAAAATCTTCTAAGTGAGGGGGTCTTCGCGAAGTCCGATCTGACCGTCTAGGGTCGCTCATGACTTGTGTGTCCACCGACGAAGATGGTTCCTCTCGTCCTGCAGACGCGTTGCTCCCATGACCAGGAGATGGCAGAGCTGAGGCAGCGCTGGAGTGGCTATTTCCCCCAGGTAAGTCCCAATCAACTGGTTCCGGGTTCCTGTTTGTCCTTGCGAAATTCCCTGTGGGGAGGGGATGAGTGTTATCTTTATGTCCTTCACTCTCGGTTTTCTCCACTCTCCCCCTAATGTGGTCAATGTGCCTTTTCCAGAGGCGGCCATCTAGTAATTTCACCATATATGTTTTGGGACCTGTTTGGTCTTGCACAATGCCACTTTCCCAATGCTTTCCTGCATCAAAATTTTTAACATATACCTTTTGTCCCACGGCCACTGCACGCTCAGGTATTAGTACATTGTCCGGTTTTAATTTGATGTAGGAGGGGTGCAGCCTATCCAAGGTTGATCTTAACCTTCTCCCCATTAGCAACTCAGCAGGGCTTTTCCCAGTGGTCATACTAGGTGTTATGTGTTGGGTCAGCAAAAACGTGTCTAATCTCTCCTGGATGTCACCTGGAGCTGACCTCTTAATGGCCTCTTTGGCCACTCGAACATAACATTCTGCTGCTCCATTAGACCACGCTGCGTGGGGCGAGGTAAGTGCATGTCGGACCCCCAGACCAGCTAGGAACACCTCAAATTGTTTAGATGTAAATTGGGGCCCGTTGTCCGAGACTAATATGTCCGGGCACCCATGTGTTGTAAATAACTTCCTTAATACATGTATTACTGCTGATGATGTGGTCGATGTTAATGGCACTATTTCAAGCCACCTTGAATACGCATCAATCAGGATTAAAAACATATGATTCCCCACTGGTCCAGCCAGATCAATGTGCACCCTAGACCATGGCCCTTGGGGACTGTCCCACTGTGCAGGGGTGGTTTTAGGCGGGTCTGGCCGCGTTTCTTGGCACTGGCCACATGTTGCCACCCAGTTCTCAATTTCTTTATCCAAGCCTGGCCACCACAAATACCCCCTTGCCAATGCCTTCATCCTCACCACCCCTGGGTGTCCCTCATGTAGCATTTTCATAACCCGCGGTCTCAGGGCAGTAGGGATAACCACTCTTTCCCCCCAGAGAATGCAATCATGCATAACTGATAGTTCTAGCCTCTTTGTTTTAAATTCACCTATTAAGGGATCGTCCCCATTTGCTGGCCAGCCTTTTAAAATGTAATTCAGAATCCTGCTCAAAATCTTATCTTGCCTGGTTTCCAATGCCACCTGCCTGGCAGTGACCACAGGAGACTTATCTAATTCGATAAGGAGTACCTCTGCAGCGGGCGCTGGGTCTTCTACTCTCTGTCCCAATGGACAGCGACTAAGGCCGTCTGCGTGATTAATAGCAGATCCCCCTTTATGAATGAGCTGGTAGTCATATGCGGCTAGGAAAATAGCCCATCTGGACATACGGGGAGACATGAAGGGAGGAGTTGGCCGTCCCGTGGCTAGCAGACCCAAGAGAGGCTTGTGGTCTGTAACTAATTGAAAAGGCCTCCCAAGCAGATAATGATGAAATTTTTTCACCCCGGCTACCAGCGCCAAAGCTTCCTTGTCAATCTGCGCGTAATTGCGCTCAGCCCCAGATAGTGTTCTAGAAAAATAGGCAATTGGAGCCTCCTGCCCATTAGGAAAAATATGGGCCAACACACCGCCCACCCCGTACGGAGAAGCGTCGCAGGTGAGCCTCACAGGGAGGGTTGAGCTATATTGCACTACTAAGCTATGGGACGACAAAAGATCTTTAACCATGTTAAACGCCCGTTGTTCCTTTTCACCCCAGTGCCAATCTGTCCCTTTATGGAGGAGCCTATGTAGGGGTTCAGCTGCTGAGGCTTTCTGTCTTAGAAAAACAGCATAAAAATTTAAGAGCCCTAAAAAGGCTTGCAGCTCTGCTTTACAAGTTGGGGCAGGGGCGTCTTTAATGGCTCTAACTTTTTCTTCTGTGGGGTGAATGCCCTCAGCATCTATACGAAATCCCAAAAATTCGACTGAAGGGGTCCCCCACACACATTTTTCTGGTTTCAGCCGCAGACCCTTATCTCTCAATCTAGTGAGTACCTGTCTAATTCGACTGTGCAGCTGGGCAGAGTTGTCACCACAAATTAAAATGTCGTCGAAATAAGGGACCACCCCATCAAGGCCCCCCAATAAGCGCTCCATTAACCGCTGGAATATACCAGGAGCAACACTCACTCCGAATTGCAGGCGCGTACACTTAAAAGCACCCCTGTGCGTTACAATAGTCTGTGATAAGGCAGTGGCTTCGTCCACTGTCAATTGCTGGTAAGCCTGTGCAAGGTCCAGCCTCGCGAAGATTTTCCCAGACCCCAAGGTGTGTAACAGCTGTTGCACCACTGGAATAGGATACGAGTTGTGCTGTAGTGCCTTATTAATAGTGGATTTGTAATCCGCACAAACTCGTAGGGAGCCATCTGGCTTCAGTGGGGTTACAATTGGTGTTTCCCAGGGTGCATGTTCCACTGTAACCAATATACCTTGTGCTTGAAGTTTTGTTAATTGTTCATCTAGCTTATTCAGCAAGGGCAAAGGTACCCTGCGAGGTTTTAATCTAACGGGAGGAACAGAAGGGTCTAATGAAAAAGAAATAGGAGGTCCTTTAAAGGTACCCAGACCAGCACGGAAAACCTCAGGAAATTCAGTGACAAAATCAGGGGCAGTAGAAAATGTCAATTTGTTAAGACCCGTTACCGCTAATCCCAAAGGTGCCATCCAGTCCAACCCTAGAAGGGAATGATTAGCCCCGTCTACAACTAACAGAGGGAGAACATGGTTCACATTTCTAAAGGTAATAGGAACCCTGGTTTTACCCAAAATCCTAATTGGGTGACCCTGGAAGTCATTGATAGCAATGTCCAAAGGTTGCAAATCGTCCCGTGCCAAACTTGGTATATACAAATGTAATTTATGCCAGGGCATTAGTGTATATTTCGAGCCAGTGTCCAATTCCATATGGCACGGCTGATGGTTTAAAAGGATGGGGACAACAATTTTATTAGGGGCAGGAGGGTAAACGGTAGAACCACTGAAGAAGCGGTTACCTCTGGCATTCCAAGGGCGGCGGAAACCCCGTCCTTGTGGCCGGAAAGGACGGTAGTCGGGGAGCAGGAAAGGAAGGCTGTTGACCTTGTGGAGAAGAGTTGTCATCTGGCAAGGCAGCACGGCAAGCGGCGGCGATGTGGCCTCTCTTCTCGCATCTGTAGCAGAAGGCGTCCTTAAAGGGGCAGCGCGACCGTTGATGTTGCCCTCTGCATCCGGCGCAGGCAGGAAAAGTTGACCTGGCTTGTCGTTCTGGTGGTCCTCGAAGGTAGCAGCAGTGGTCATTGTAGTCTTCATAGTCGGCGAGCTGAACTTCAGGTAGGCGGCGAGCCGAGGGACGCTGAGAGTCTGTTATCTTAAAAACAGTTTGCAGCTTGTCATTGGATTTTAAATCAGCTGCCGCAGCCTCAGCTACCTCAGCTGTCTGAGCAGCTTTAATCACGTCTTGTAATGTGGAGCTCTCAGTTGCCAATAACTTGTTCCTTATGGTAACGTTTCGCATCCCAAAAATGAGGGCGTCCGTCAATCTGGCTTCCGGAGTGTCAAATTGACATTTCGCCAGGATAGTTCGGAGCCTGGTCGCGAACTGGTTAATAGATTCCCCATCTGATTGAGACATAGGGGAAATTGATGCCTATAAACTATGGGCGGCTTAGTTGGTTTAAAATGGGCAGCCAATTTCTCTTGTAAAGTAGCCCATGGTACAGCATTAGGAGGTTCGGGATCTGTCAAAGTCCCGGCCAATTCAAAAATATGCGTGCCGCAGTAATTCAAAAATAAAGCGCGTTTCTTGGCACTGGCCACATGTTGCCACCCAGTTCTCAATTTCTTTATCCAAGCCTGGCCACCACAAATACCCCCTTGCCAATGCCTTCATCCTCACCACCCCTGGGTGTCCCTCAGGATTTAACAATTATTATTATTATTATTATTATTATTATTATTATTATTATTATTCTGCCAATACAACACAGCAAACCAGATCACTATGCTGGATTTTGTATTTCATCACCAGTCGGGCGCTTCCCAAGCACCTAGGACTGCGTGATATAGCGGCGAATTATGTTTGCAGATCCCAGTAAAGCGGCCTTTTGCAATTGACAGATGGAGATTTTGTCAATTCCGATTGTTTTCAAATGTCCGCTGAGATCCTTTGGCACTGCGCCCAGCGGGCCAAGTACCACTTGGATCACTTTCACTGGCTTATGCCAGAGTCGTTGCAGCTCGATTTTTAGATCTTCGCATTTCACTAATTTCTCTAGCTGCTTCTCCTCAATTCTGCTGTCCCCTGGGATTGCGATGTCGATGATCCATACTTTCTTTTTCTCCACAATCAGGATGTCTGGTGTGTTATGCGTCAAAATTCGGTCAGTCTGAAGTCGGAAGTCCCACAGTAGTTTTGCTTGCTCATTTTTGACCACTTTTTCGGGCTTATGATCCCACCAGTTCTTTGCCACTGGTAAAAGGTAGTTCTGGCATAAGTTCCAGTGGATCATCTGTGCCACAGCATCATGTCTATGCTTGTAGTCAGTCTATGCAATCTTTTTGCAGCAGCTGAGTATATGATCGTTTGTTTCTTCTGTTTCTTTACAGAATTATTATTATTATTATTATTATTATTATTATTATTATTATTATTATCATCATCATCATCATCATCATCATCTAGAACTGGATTATATCAGCCTGTTGTCTATTTAATTGGTATTGTATAAAATACTGCTTTTCTTGTTCTTTTGGGATGCAGTTATTCTGCCATGTAGATATTTGTTAGCCTAACAAATTTTATTGCATAGAAATGTCCTTGTTGGGAAGATAATAATGATGGGAATGACAATGTCAAGATGTTTGAGAAGAAAGAACTCAGAGTCTGCAAAAGAAAAGGAACTATTTTCATACATGGCCAACAAAGAGCAGATGGATAGTTCCTTCTCATCTGGTAAAGGAACAGTTAGCCTTCCAAATAAATAGGGACAAATAATTCCAAAACGATTCATAGAGATCTTGCCTTAATGAAATAAAATCCATGCAAAAGTGTGGGAAAGGCAGTTTGGCTTATCCAGTTCCCAGATTCTGAACCATAAACTCTTTCTCTGGCATCAGTAAAAGACCTTGGAATACTAATATCAAATGATCTAAATGCCAAAGCCCACTGCAACAATATTGCCAAAAAGGCTTCTAAAATTGTCAACCTGATCCTATGTAGCTTCTGCTCTGGCAATCACACACTACTCACCAGAGCTTACAAAACTTTCGCCAGACCCATCCTCGAATACAGCTCACCTGTCTGGAACCCACACCGAATTTTGGACATCAACACCCTAGAAAATGTCCAACGATACTTCACCAGAAGAGCCCTTCACTCCACCACTCGAAACAGAATGCCCTATGAAACTAGACTTACAATCCTGGGTCTAGAAAGCTTAGAACTACGATGCCTTACACATGATCTAAGTATTGTCCACAAGATCATATGCTGCAATGTCCTGCCTGTCAATGACTACTTCAGCTTCAACCGCAATAACACAAGAGCATGCGACAGGTTCAAACTTAATATCAACCGCTCCAAACTTGACTGTAAAAAATATGACTTTAGCATTTGAGTTGTTGAAGCATGGAACTCATTATCAGACTCCGTGGTGTCAACCCCCAACCCCCAACATTTTTCCCTTAGACTTTCCACGGTTGACCTCTCCAGATTCCTTAGAGGTCAGTAAGGGGCGAGCATAAGTGCACTAGTGTGCCTTCCGTCCCCTGTCCAATTGTCTCTCCTATATTTTATATATCTTTTCTCCCATTCATATATCCTTTCCTCTACTCTTAATTGATGTATTCTATTCTCATATCTCTTCTTCTATCCCTTCCCTGATATTTACTACTACATGTTTTTATTCTCTTTAACTTTCAATTTGTATTGGACAAAAACAGTTGGCTGACTGACCACACCCAACGAGTTGTCCTCAACGGTTCCAAATCCACATGAAAGAAAGTAGGCAGCGGGGTACCACAGGGTTCTGTCCTGGGCCCTGTGCTCTTCAACATTTTCATCAATGACCTGGATGAGGGACTAGAAGGGCAACTAATCAAATTCGCAGATGACACCAAGCTGGCAGGGGTAGCCAACACCCTTGAAGACAGGCTCAAATTACAGAAAGACCTGGATAGACTAACACAGTGTGCCCACACCAACAAAATGATGTTCAACATCAACAAGAGCAAAGTCCTTCACCTAGGTAAAAAAAACCTGGATATACATACAGCCTGGGAGAAACCCCTCTCAGCAGTAGTGACAGCGAAAGAGCAAACAAAATGATCAGGGGTATAGAAACCAAGACTTACAAAGAGAGATTGCGGGAACTGGGCATGGATAGCCTAGAGAAAAGGAGGGCCAGAGCGGACATGATAGCAGTCTACAGGTATATGAGCAATTGCCACAGAGAGGAGGGGTTCACTTTATTCTCCAGGGCACCGTAGGGCCGGACGAGGAACAACGGCTGGAAGCTGACCAAGGAGAGATTCAACCTGAAAATAAGGAAGAACTTCCTGACGGTCAGAACGATCAACCAGTGGAACAACCTACCAGAGGACGTTGTGAACTCCTATAATCTGGACATTTTAAAAGAGGAAATTGGACTGCCATTTGGCTGGGATGCTATAGGGTTCCTGCTTAGGCAGGAGGTTGGACTTGATGACCCGCATGCTCCCTTCCAACTCTAACAATAAATGAATGAATGAATGAATGAATGAATGAATGAATGAATGAATAAAATAATAAAATAATAAAATAATAAAATAATAAAATAATAAAATAATAAAATAATAAAATAATAAAATAATAAAATAATAAAATAATAAAATAATAAAATAATAAAATAATAAAATAATAAAATAATAAAATAATAAAATAATAAAATAATAAAATAATAAAATAATAAAATAATAAAATAATAAAATAATAAAATAATAAAATAATAAAATAATAAAATAATAAAATAATAAAATAATAAAATAATAAAATAATAAAATAATAAAATAATAAAATAATAAAATAATAAAATAATAAAATAATAAAATAATAAAATAATAAAATAATAAAATAATAAAATAATAAAATAATAAAATAATAAAATAATAAAATAATAAAATAATAAAATAATAAAATAATAAAATAATAAAATAATAAAATAATAAAATAATAAAATAATAAAATAATAAAATAATAAAATAATAAAATAATAAAATAATAAAATAATAAAATAATAAAATAATAAAATAATAAAATAATAAAATAATAAAATAATAAAATAATAAAATAATAAAATAATAAAATAATAAAATAATAAAATAATAAAATAATAAAATAATAAAATAATAAAATAATAAAATAATAAAATAATAAAATAATAAAATAATAAAATAATAAAATAATAAAATAATAAAATAATAAAATAATAAAATAATAAAATAATAAAATAATAAAATAATAAAATAATAAAATAATAAAATAATAAAATAATAAAATAATAAAATAATAAAATAATAAAACAATAAAACAATAAAACAATAAAACAATAAAACAATAAAACAATAAAACAATAAAACAATAAAACAATAAAACAATAAAACAATAAAACAATAAAACAATAAAACAATAAAACAATAAAACAATAAAACAATAAAACAATAAAACAATAAAACAATAAAACAATAAAACAATAAAACAATAAAACAATAAAACAATAAAACAATAAAACAATAAAATAATAAAATAATAAAATAATAAAATAATAAAATAATAAAATAATAAAATAATAAAATAATAAAATAATAAAATAATAAAACAATAAAATAATAAAATAATAAAATAATAAAATAATAAAATAATAAAATAATAAAATAATAAAATAATAAAATAATAAAATAATAAAATAATAAAATAATAAAATAAAATAAAATAAAAAATAAATAAAATAAAATAAAATAAAATAAAATAAAATAAAATAAAATACAATACAATACAATACAATACAATACAATACAATAAAACAAAACAAAACAAAACAAAACAAAACAAAACAAAACAAAACAAAACAAAACAAAACAAAACAAAACAAAACAAAACAAAACAAAACAAAACAAAACAAAACAAAACAAAACAAAACAAAACAAAACAAAACAAAACAAAACAAAACAAAACAAAACAAAACAAAACAAAACAAAACAAAACAAAACAAAATAAAATAAAATAAAATAAAATAAAATAACTGGAAGTGATGTGCCGGTGCCTGGAGGCTGTTGGGGCCTGGATGGGTGTCAACAGACTCAAACTCAACCCGGATAAGACGGAGTGGCTGTGGGTTTTGCCTCCCAAGGACAATTCCATCTGTCCTTCCATTACCCTGGGGGGGGAATTACTTGGGCATCCTCCTCGATCCACAGCTCACATTAGAGAACCATCTTTCAGCTGTGGCGAGGGGGGCGTTTGCCCAGGTTCGCCTGGTGCACCAGTTGCGGCCCTATCTGGATCGGGACTCACTACTCACAGTCACTCATGCTCTCATCACCTCGAGGTTCGACTACTGTAATGCTCTCCACATGTGGCTACCTTTGAAAAGTGTTCGGAAACTTCAGATCGTGCAGAATGCAGCTGCGAGAGCAGACATGGGCCTACCTAGGTATGCCCATGTTTCACCAACACTCCGCAGTCTGCATTGGCTGCCGATCAACTTCCGGTCACAATTCAAAGTGTTGGTTATGACTTTTAAAGCCCTTCATGGCACTGGACCAGAATATCTCCGAGACCGCCTGCTGCCGCACGAATCCCAGCGACCAATTAGGTCCCACAGAGTGGGCCTTCTCCAGGTCCCATCAACTAAACAATGTCGGTTGGCGGGCCCCAGGGGAAGAGCCTTCTCTGTGGCAGCCCCGACCCTCTGGAACCAACTCCCCCCGGAGATTAGAACTGCCCCTACTCTCCTTGCCTTTCGCAAGCTCCTTAAGACCTACCTGTGTCGCCAGGCATGGGGGAACTGAGACATCTCCCCCGGGCATATACAATTTATGAATGGTATGTGTGTATGTATGTGTGTTTAGAAATGGGGTTTTTAAATGTTTTTAGTAGAAATTTAGATTTGTTGTGAATTGTCTTTTGCACTTTGTTGTGAGCCGCCCCGAGTCTGCGGAGAGGGGCGGCATACAAATCTAAATAATAAATAAATAAATAAATAAATCTTGCAGACTCTAATTCATAATTTTGAGTCCCACAGGGAGAGAGAGAAAGAGAGAGGGGAAGGGAAGGAGGGAGAGAGAAAGAGAGAGGGAAGGAGGAAGAGAGAGAGAGAAAGAGAGAGCAAAAAGAAAGGAAGGAAGGAAGAGAGAAAGAAAGAGAGATGGAGAGAGAGAGAGAAGGAACCTAAATAAATAAATAAATAAATAAATAAATAAATAAATAAATAAATAAATAAATAAATAAATAAATAAATAAATAAATAAATAAATAAATAAATAAAATATGAGTAATGAAATATGGTATAAATCTTGAGTCCTTGGCTGTGCATTACTGTTGAGAGTCTTGACAAATGTTCTCAGGACTTTATCTGCTGGTGAGCTGTTAGCCTGCACAATGATCATCTTCCGGTATTGCCAGTGTGCACAACTCAAAGCGACTGCGTCTTGACAGGCCTCCCTTTTTAGCTGCTGATTTGTATTTAAGAGCTCCGTGATGGAAGCAGAGGAAACGGAGACAATCGCTCCGCTTTGCAAATGATCATACATTATTGATTTTTATTTCCCCGTGATTCTCTTTTAGCCTTTCGCTTTCATGACAGACAAATCAAATCTCCTTTTTCACCCTTGACTGCAAAACGTTTAGTAATAGTTCCAGGTGAATAATGGGAAGCAGAGAAATAGTTTGGAATAAACATAAGCTGAGGTAAAGAGTTTATCAATGCTGCAATCTATATTTGTCTCCTTTGTTGAGAAAATAGTAAATCTACTGGAGTACAATGGAGCGCTTACTCCACGCTGGCATATTCAGGATTACAAATCCCTATTATTGGATTACAAATGCACTTGGGGAAAAGGAATCCTCAATCTGAGTATTGCATTGGCAGTTCTGTGTTAGCAAAAACTTCAGAAGAGAAGGATTTAGGGGTAGTGATTTCTGACAGTCTCAAAATGGGTGAGCAGTGTGGTCGGGCAGTAGGGAAAGCAAGTAGGATGCTGGGCTGCATAGCTGGAGGTATAACAAGCAGGAAGAGGGAGATTGTGATCCCCTTATATAGAGTGCTGGTGAGACCACATTTGGAATACTGTGTTCACTTCTGGAGACCTCACCTACAAAAAGATATTGACAAAATTCAACGGGTCCAAAGACGGGCTACAAGAATGGTGGAAGGTCTTAAGCATAAAACGTATCAGGAAAGACTTAATGAACTCAATCTGTATAGTCTGGAGGACAGAAGGGAAAGGGGGGACATGATCGAAACATTTAAATATGTTAAAGGGTTAAATAAGGTCCAGGACGGAAGTGTTTTTAATAGGAAAGTGAACACAAGAACAAGGGGACACAATCTGAAGTTAGTTGGGGGAAAGATCAAAAACAACGTGAGAAAATATTATTTTACTGAAAGAGTAGTAGATCCTTGGAACAAACTTCCAGCAGACGTGGTTGGTAAATCCACAGTAACTGAATTTAAACTTGCCTGGGATAAACATATATCCATCCTAAGATAAAATACAGGGAAATGTATAAGGGCAGACTAGATGGACCATGAGGTCTTTTTCTGCCGTCAGTCTTCTATGTTTCTATGTTTCTAAATACATCAGGATTTGATTAATTTCATTAATTAAATTTATAAGCCACCCAACACCTTTTGGACTTTAGACAGTGTACAGCAAAGTAAAAACAATGTAAAAATAGTCTGAGCCCCAGAAAGTAAGACAGTCATTCAACAAAAATTCATTTGTTCTAGGCCGGAACTGGATATCTTACTCAACAGTCCCCGGCCTTCTGGCAGAACCAGATTTTCACGGCCTTCCTGAAGGCTAGGATGGTAGGGAAGGTATGGGTCTGTGGGCATAGTTGGTTCTAAAGACCCAGAGCCACCACATAGAAGGCTCGCTCACACGGTCCCACCAATCAGCATTGTTTGGCTGATGGGACTTGGAGAAGTCCGATGCTGTGGGCTCTAAATTGGTCACTGGGAGGTAAGGGAGATTAGGGCTAAACATACTTTCAAACAAACAAAGCAAGGAATTTGGGGGATCAAAGAGATCTTGAAGCAGAGGTGGATTCCTCCTGGTTCGGACCGGTTTGCCCAAACCGGTAGCCACTGGTGATGTCATGAAGACATCACCAAATTGGTTTGGTTGATCCATGGGTGCTGCCATCTTGTTATTGTTATTGTTACTGTTACTGTTACTGTTACTGTTACTGCTACTGCTACTGCTACTGCTATTATTATTATTATTATTATTATTATTATTATTATTATTATTATTATTATTTGGGGGGGTATTTTTTCTTCTGCACATGCACAGAAGCCAAATTTCCGGCCCTGTGCATGTGTCATTATTTTGTTTTGGCTTTTTTGAGGAGGGGTGAGATTTTTGGGGATTTTTAAGCACTGCACATACCACCTGGAGAAAGTAAACCAGAAGCAAGGTAAGTTAGAACCCACCCTTGTTCTGAAGGCCACCTACTTTTGGACCTATGGAGTCCAAACTTGATAGTTTACATCCCTCTAGCTATCGCCTATGTACCAGTGATGGGCTCTGGGTATGTTTTTCCTATTTCAGTAAATGAGGTTGAATGTGTATAATTTTAGAAGAGCTGTGTGTACGTGTGTGTGTGTGTGTACATACAGTTTATATAGTAGATATAGTATATTTTTGTGTGCCTTTGTGTAATATGTATATACACATATGGCATATATACATAGAATTAAATAGTATATTTTGAATGTTCAGTAATAGTAAGGAAAATTGTATCTCTGAGGCGAGAGACCAGGTACCCTAACCATAGCCCAAACTCTTGACGTGAGTGACGTCAAGTGGGCCACCTTTAAGCCAGTCACATGACCTTTAAGCCACCCCCTGGTCACATGATCATCAAGCCACTCCCGCCTGATCACATGGCCAGCAAGCCACACCCACAAATAAGCCACGCCCACAGCGTGGTAGTAAAAAAGAATTTCAGCCCTTCACTGTATGTAGTTTTTCATATTTGGGGAGCTGGATCAGAACACTGCGATGTATTTTATTTGTCTCTTCTCTCCTGACAGTAAACTATATCCTCTTCAGATAAACTAGATGTCAGGATTCCAAATAGCATCCAAGAAAAGTCCAAGGCTTCACTTCCTTCAAAGTTTCCATTTATTAACAGGGCCATATTAGCACAACTGGAGAAACCTGAATCTAAAGTTAGAATCCGGGTTAGAGTCCATTTCCATGCATCACATGAACCATACATTTTTTGCCAACGTATCCTGCAACTCCCAGCAGCTTCTGTCCAGGTGCTGAACAAAGGCTGACCTTGACAACCTAAAAGGAATGTGTCATGGCGTGGATCCACTACCACCACCACCCCAAGTTTCGACAGCAAGAAACATTCCAAAGGGACATAACATAATGTGGCAGGCCAAAGCCTCAAAGTATTCTGGCTTCAGCCTGATACTAGACTATTCTGTCGAGCTCTCTGGTAGAATCCTCCCAAAAATTCACAGGTACAAATTTCAGACACACACACATTTGAAAATTCAAAACAATGTTCTTTATAATGAAAATTCACTTAAACCAAGCCCTCTTTTGGTATAGCAAAGAGCACTCGTCTCCAAACAAACTGGTAATTTGTACAAGTCCCTTATCAGTTCTGTGATACTTAGCTTGTAGCTGTGAGGCAATTCACAGTCCTTCTTCTTTCACAAAGTGAAACACACTTTGCCCTGGTTTAGTTTCAAAACGGGGAAAAATCAGCACACACAAAAAGTCAAAGTCAGTAAAGTCACGAAACACAACGATCAGATAATCCTCCACAATGGCCAAACCCACAGGCTGCTCTTTATAGCAGCCTCACTAATTACCACAGCCCCACCCAACCACAGGTGGCCTCATTTTCTTTGATAATAATCTCTCAGTTGTTGTTGCCTATGCACCGCTCTCCTCATGCGTTGCTGTATCATTAACTCTTGTTCTGAATCCAAGGAGGAGCTAGATAATTGATCTCCTTCTGAGCTGTCTGCTACACTCTCCTCCTCCTTGTCACTCATGTCTTCTTGGTCAGAGGAGCCTTCATCAGCAGATTCCACCGGGGGCAAAACAGGCCTGCAGCATGTGGATGTCTCCCCCATATCCACAGTCCTTGGGACAGGAGCTGGGCCAGAGCTAACCACAACACTAGATAATATTCCTTGTTTTACCAATGGTAAATTTTATTGGGCAAAATAAATTATCTTCCTTTTTATCTTTGCTTGCAAACCATTGTTTGTGACAAAATATTCATTCTGGATTTTACTACGAGTCCGTGGCAGTGCTGAGGAGCAGGATAACAGTTTTTCCTATAAAAAGGCAGATGCAACTGTTTCCCATTTATCATCCTGTTAAGGTTCAGAGGACCACATCTGCACTCAGCCTAGGCAACCGTTTACTCAATGGACCTGTGTTGTTTTCCTTGATCATCTGTCGATCTGACTGGTTTAATAAGGTGGTAAATTTTATAGCTGGCATTCTGGCAAGCAAAGGTCACCAAAGGCGGGAGAACCATTATGGTGAACAATAACCTGGAATGTCCAGACACTTTATTTATCTAGGTTCTCCCAGGGCCAATAGGTTTTTCCCAGCTGTGCTTTATCAGCTGTTGTTATAATTCATTCCCTCTCTTTCTCTTTGCAAGTGGCTAGTTCCGGAGGAGGAGGGGAAAGTAAATCTTGCCATAGCAACTCACACTGTTCCTAGAGGCAGGGATTGCACGCAGCCAAACATCTAATAAATAAACAGGCCATATGGGTTGGCATTGGATGATCATTTATAATGACCACCCCCTATATATGACTGTAGAGCTGCAAAATCCATCACCTTAATGGCTTGAGTCCTGCTGTAAGTTCAGCTTTCTGTTACTTAGGAGATGCCATTTCGAACAAATGCCAAGGTTACCATGGTTGATGGTCAGAGGATTCCATGTGCTGCCGGCAATGCTTAGAAAGAATAATAGAATAACTGAGTTGGAAGAGGTCTTGGAGGTCTTCTAGTCCAATTCTAGTACAACACATGCAGATGGATCAATAGCTGGCTGGCCAACCGCACCCAATGAGTTGTCCTCAGCGGTTCCAAATCCACAAGGTACCACAGGGTTCAGTCCTGGGTACTGTGCTCTTCAATATTTTCATCAATGACTTGGACGAGGGAATAGAAGGGCTACTGATCAAATTCGCAGACGACACCAAGCTGGCGGGGGTAGCCAATACCCTAGAAGACAGGCTCAAATTACAGAAAGACCTAGACAGACTAACACAGTGGGCCCACACCAACAAAATGATGTTTAACATCGACAAGATCAAAGTCCTTCACCTAGGCAGAAAAAACCCTGGACACACATACAACCTGGGAGAAACCCCTCTTAGCAATAGCGAATCCGAAAGAGACCTCAGAGTCTTGGTGGACAATTAACTAAACATGAGCCAACAATGTGCAGCAGCAGCTAAAAAAGCCAACACAATCCTAAGCTGCATCAACAGGGGAATACACTCCAAGACCAGGGAAGTCTTAATAGCACTCTACTACGCCCTGATCCGACCACACCTGGAGTACTGTATTCAGTTCACCACACTTCAAAAGAGACATTGAAACTCTGGAGAAGGTGCAGAAAAGAGCAACCAAGATGATTAAGGGATTGGAAACCAAGACTTACGAAGAGAGACTGAGGGAACTGGGCATGGATAGCCTAGAGAAAAGGAGGGCCAGAGCGGACATGATAGCAGTCTACAGGTATACGAGGGGATGTCACAGAGAGGAGGGGATTACTTTATTCTTCAGGGCACCAGAGGACCGGACGAGGAACTATGGCTGGAAGCTGACCAAGGAGAGATTCAACATGGAGATAAGGAGGAACTTCCTGACGGTCAGAGCTATCAACCAATGGAACAACCTACCAGCGGATATTGTGAACTCCAACACTCTGGACATTTTTAAGAGAAAATTGAACTGCCACTTGACTGGTGTGCTATAGGGTTCCTGCTTGGGGAGGGGGTTGAACTCGATGGCCTTCATGGTCCCTTTCAACTCTAACAATAAATAGATAGATAGATAGATAGATAGATAGATAGATAGATAGATAGATAGATAGATAGATAGATAGATAAATAGATGATAGATAGATAGATAGATAGATAGATAAATAGATAAATAGATAAATAGATAAATAGATAAATAGATAAATAGATAAATAGATAAATAGATAAATAGATAAATAAATTCCCTACTCAAGCAGAGATCCTGCTCCATTTCAGACAAATGGTTGACTAGAATAGAATATAATTCTTTATTGGCCAAGTGTGATTGCACACACAAGAAATTTGTCTTTGGTGCATATGGTCTCAGCGTACATAAAAGAAAAAGATACATTTGTCAATAATCATGAGGTACAACACTTAATGATTGTCATAGGGGTCAAATAAACAATGAGGAAACAATCAATATTAATAAAAATCTTAAGGATGCAAGCAACAAGTTACAGTTATGCAGTCACAAGTGGGAGGAAATGTGTGATAGGAATGATGGGAAAAAAACTAGTAGTAATAGTAGCACAGACTTAGTAAATAGTTTGACAGTGTTGAGGGAATTACCGTATTTTTCGCTCTATAAGACGCACCTGCTGATAAGACGCACCTAGTTTTTAGAGGAGGAAAATAGAAAAAAAATATTTTGAGCCAAAAAGTAGGCTAAAATATTTATTACAATAACACTGCCCTAGGGGAATTGGGAAAATATACAAACAAGCCCCCCTCTCTCTTTCTTTCTATCTCTCCCTCTTTCTCTCTACCTTTCTTTCTCTTTCTCTTTCTCTCTCTCCCTTTCTCTGTCCCTCTCTTTCTTTCTCTCTGTCCCTCTCTTTCTTTCTCTCTGTCCCTCTCTTTCTTTCTCTCTGTCCCTCTTTCTTTCTCTCTGTCCCTCTCTTTCTTTCTCTCTGTCCCTCTCTTTCTTTCTCTCTGTCCCTCTTTCTTTCTCTCTGTCCCTCTCTTTCTTTCTCTCTGTCCCTCTCTTTCTTTCTCTCTGTCCCTCTTTCTTTCTCTCTGTCCCTCTCTCTTTCTCTCTGTCCCTCTCTTTCTTTCTCTCTGTCCCTCTCTTTCTTTCTCTCTGTCCCTCTTTCTCTCTCTTATCTCTCCTTCTCTCACTCACTCTCTTTGTATCTCTCTTTCTCTCTCTCCTTCTCTATCTCTCCCTCTTTCTTTCTCCCCCTTTCTATCTCTCCTCTCCCTTTCTCTGTCCCTCTATTTCTTTCTCTCTGTTCTTCTCTTTCTTTCTTTCTGTCCCTCTTTCTTTCTCTCTCTTCTCTCTCCTTCTCTCACTCACTCTCTTTGTATCTCTCTCTTTCTCTCTCTCCTCTATCTCTCCCTCTTTCTCTCTCCCCCTTTCTATCTCTCCTCTCCCTTTCTCTGACCCTCTCTTTCTTTCTCTCTGTTCTTCTCTTTCTCTCTGTCCCTCTTTCTTTCTCTCTGTCCCTCTCTTTTTCTCTGTCCCTCTCTTTCTTTCTCTCTGTCCCTCTTTCTTTCTCTCTGTCCCTCTCTTTCTTCTCTGTCCCTCTCTTTCTTTCTCTCTGTCCCTCTCTTTCTTTCTCTCTGTCCCTCTCTTTCTTTCTTTCTCTCTGTCCCTCTTTCTTTCTCTGTCCCTCTCTTTCTCTCTGTCCCTCTCTTTCTTTCTCTCTGTCCCTCTCTTTCTTTCTCACTGTCCCTCTTTCTCTCTCTTATCTCTCCTTCTCTCACTCACTCTCTTTGTATCTCTCTCTTTCTCTCTCTCCTTCTCTATCTCTCCCTCTTTCTCTCTCCCCCTTTCTATCTCTCCTCTTCCTTTCTCTCTCTTTCTTTCTCCCTTATTTTTTCTGTTTTTCTGCTGTGGGCGGTTTAGGGCCCCTCAAACCCCGATGACCTCGCCCCCGGATCCTGGCCGGGACAGGGCAGCTTCCTCTGACAGGTGCCGCGCGGGGCCGAGGGGGCTCAGCAGGAGGCGCAGCGGCGGGCGGAGAGAGGGAAGGGGGGCAGCGGTGTCCCTCCTGGCCTTGGTGGGCCGCCCGACCCTCCCCACCTCCTGCAAATGCGGCGGGCGGCGGGGGAAGAGCGAGGAGCCGGCTCCGGCGGGCGCGGGGCTTGGCTGGCTGGCTGGCGTGGGGAGCGCCGCTGGTGGTGCGAAGGGAGACCCTCCTCCGGGAGGGAGGGGGCCAGGCAGCAGCTAGCCAGCCGAGTTCGCAGCCAAACTTTGCACAGGCGGCGGCCGGCTGCGAGCGACTGGCTGGGTTTTGGGTCTTCGAGACCTCCCCGCCTCCTGAAGCGATTCCTGTAGCCTTCCCAAAGGCTCGGAATCGCCAACGCTCCTCCGGTGCCTCTCCGCCTCCTAAACCTGCGCGGTGGAGGCATCCCCCGGCCCAGCACTTCCGGAGGCCGAAAGGCGCGGCTCTCTTCGGGGTTGGGAAGAGGAGAGGCGGCGACAGAGGTGGCGGTCTCCAGATGAGTATATCGCCACCCCCCCCCCTCTGCTCCAGCGCCTCCCCCCCTCCCTGCCTGCATCTTCGCTCCATAAGACGTGGCTGATTTTTCATCCTACTTTGGGAGGAAAAAAACTGCATCTTATGGAGCGAAAAATACGGTATTTGTTTAGCAGAGTGACGGCATTAGGGGGAAAACTGTTCTTGTGTCTAGTTGTCTTGGTGTTCAGTGCTCTATAGTGACGTTTTGAGGGTAGGAGTTGAAACAGTTTATGTCCAGGATGCGAGGGGTCAATAAATATTTTCACTGCCCTCTTTTTGACTCGTGCAGCATACAGGTCCTCAATGGAAGGCAGGTTAGCAGCAATTGTTTTTTCTGCCAGTTTTCTGTCATTCTAAAGAGCTTCCAGAAATGGAGCACTCACAACTTCTGAAGGCAAGCTCTTCCACTAGTTGATTGTTCTTCCTTGTGTCCTTGGTTAGTTTTCATCCAATCAGAAATAGCATACGTTTAAAGCTGTATATATTAACACAGTAAAATCTACATACAAACATTGTTGTTTTATATATTGCCAAGCCAACTGTTTGTACATAGTCCTAACTTTACCACTTTATAATGCCTTGGTAAAATGACATTTAGAATATTGCATCCAGTTGTAGCCATAATACAAAAGATGTTGAGACTCTAGAAAGAGTGCAGAGAAATGCAACAAAGATGATTACAAACTGGAGGTTAAAACACATTGGAGGAATTGAGTATGTCTCGTTTAATGAAAAGAAGGATTATGGGTGACAGGATAGCAATATGTCAGGAATTAAAAATCCTGAGGTAATGTCTTAATACAGAAGGTAGGCCTCTGTTAAGAAGGCTGAGTCATTCAGAGGCAGTTGAGCCTGCAGCAACCTAGCAATTATGTAAAAAGTATTTAATTAGGCAAGAGCTCCCTGATCTCTCTCTGTCTGTCCTCTCTGTCTGTTGCTGTTCATGGAAATGTTTTGAAGAAGCTGAAATGCTGTACAAGTTGGTTCCTGTGAGTTATTGAACTAAGATAGTTGTAGCAAGGTACTAGTGAGATACTAGTTTATTGTATTTATAGTATACAGTAATAGTAGTAGTATAAAAAAGTAAATGTATTTTTCCACAACTTCCTACTGTTGTTGCATTTCATTGAAGACTTCAACTCCATTTCTACTGGTCTGGGGCTGGCTGGCTGGTTGGGTTGGTGGGCTGGCTGGACGGGTTTGTTGTTTGGCCATAAACAGGCTAGCTTCCACAAATGCAAGCTCTGATAAAATATTCCAAGATGTAAGGGACTGCCACCAATAAGAAGGGTTCGAGCTTTTCTCCAAAGCTCCTGAAGGTAGAACAAGAAGAAATGGATGGAAATTAATTAAGGAGAGAACCAATGTAGGAGCAATTTCCTGGCAATTAGAAAAAGTAATCAGTGGAATGGGTTGTGTCTGGATGTTGGGGGTGCTCCATCACTGGAGGTTTTTTAAAAGAGCCTGGACAACCATTGGAAATAGTATAGAATCTCCCACTTGGGCAGAGGGTTGGATTAGAAGAATTTCAATGTAGGGGTGAAATCCAGCATGTTCTGACAGGTTACCAGAAATTTTGAATAGTTTGGAGAACTGGCAAATACCACCTCTGGCTGGCCCCCAAATAGGGTGGGAATGGAGATTATGCAGTATCCTTCCTCTGGCGTAGAGAGGGAATGGAGATTATGCAGTATCCTTCCCCAGGAGTAGAGAGGGAATGGAGATTATGCAGTATCCTTCCCCTGGCGTAGAGAGGGAATGGAGATTATGCAATATCCTTCCCCTGGAGTGGAGAGGGAATGGGATTATGCAGTGTCCTTCCCCTGGAGTAGAGAGGGAATGGAGATTATGGAGTATCCTTCCCCTGGAGTGGAGAGGGAATGGAGATTATGCAGTGTCCTTCCCCTGGAGTGGAGAGGGAATGGAGATTATGCAGTGTCCTTCCCCTGGAGTAGAGAGGGAATGGAGATTATGCAGTGTCCTTCCCCTGGAGTAGAGAGGGAATGGAGATTATGCAGTGTCCTTCCCCTGGAGTAGAGAGGGAATGGGATTATGCAGTGTCCTTCCCCTGGCGTAGAGAGGGAATGGAGATTATGCAGTGTCCTTCCCCTGGAGTAGAGAGGGAATGGGATTATGCAGTGTCCTTCCCCTGGAGTAGAGAGGGAATGGGATTATGCAGTGTCCTTCCCCTGGAGTAGAGAGGGAATGGAAATTATGGAGTATCCTTCCCCTGGAGTGGAGAGGGAATGGAGATTATGCAGTGTCCTTCCCCTGGAGTGGAGAGGGAATGGAGATTATGCAGTGTCCTTCCCCTGGAGTAGAGAGGGAATGGAGATTATGCAGTGTCCTTCCCCTGGAGTAGAGAGGGAATGGGATTATGCAGTGTCCTTCCCCTGGAGTAGAGAGGGAATGGGATTATGCAGTGTCCTTCCCCTGGAGTAGAGAGGGAATGGAGATTATGCAGTGTCCTTCCCCTGGAGTAGGGAGGGAATGGAGATTATGCAGTATCCTTCCCCTGGAGTGCGGAGGGAAAGGAGGTTTTGCAATATCCTTCCCCAGCAGTGGGAGGGCACGGGGATTTTGCAATATCCTTCTCATGCCATGCCCACTTGCTTCAATGTCCTTTTCAACTCTGTCATTCTATTAAACATGGCACTCTTACCTTGTTTGTTCCTGACCCATTTTCAATTTTTGTTGCTCTGCAGGAAGTTCAACAATTCTCTAGTTCAGATCAACAGATTGAAAAAAGAAGGCACTATTTATTTATTTAGTTGGATCCTCTGCTACAAGTCAACGATCATTTCTTCAAATGTATTAGCAGAAAGGTTTGAGAGGTGCACTTTTCAGATTTCTGCAATAGCTTCCATCCCTTGTGTGTCTTGAAATGCAGTCACTTCTTACATTCTCTTTCCTACATCAAGGAAATAAATTGGCTCAGCTGTCCAACTCTCACACTGTGTTGATTTTTAACACATGCCTGTTTCTCCTTTTCCTTGACATATTGAAATGAATCAAACGATGTAAAGAAAAGAACATTGTTAGTAAAAGAGCAAAACACAATGTTCATGTTAGAAAAGGTTTGGCAGTAATCCTAGAATTGGGCAAACTAGGCTCCGAACATGAACTATTGTATTTTTCGGACTATAAGACGCACTGGTGTATAAGACGCACCAAGATTTCAAAGAGGTAAGTAAGAAAAAAAAGGTTTTGTCCTCCCTAGTCCCCAGGGGCACTCTGCAAGCTTCCCAAACCCTCTGCGCACCCCGTTTTTCACCCACTTTTGCAAATAATGGGGCACACAGAGGATTTGAGAAGCCTGCAGAGTGATCTTGGGGACTTGGGGAAGGCAAAAATGCTCCCATTTTTGCAAAAAAAACCCAACACCAAGCCATTTTTCACCCGTTTTGGCAAATATTGGGTGCACAGAGGGTTTGGAAATCCTGTAGAGTTCTCCTAAGGATTGGGGGAAGACAAAATCACCCCAATTTTGTGACAAATAGCCCATTTTTTTGCAAAAATGGAGTATGCAAGAGGATTTGGAAGGCTTGCAGAGATCTCCTAGGGGCTACAAGAAGTCAAAAAAACCGTTGTTGCAAAAAAAAGTAAGTTTTTACCAAAAAACAGGCTTTTTTTTTTTTTTGCAAACAATGGCCTGGGCATAGTTTTTGGGGGCCAGAAATGGCTGTATTCAGTGTATAAGATGAACTAACATTTCCAGCTTCTTTTGGGGGGAGAAGTGCATTTTATACTCCAAAAAATATGGTAAACTTCATTTCATGTTCAGAGCAGATTATATTTGGCAGCTGGAAAGGGCGGGAGAAAATACAGGTAGTCCTCAACTTATTACAGTTTGTTTAGTGACTGTTCAAAGTTAAGGTGGCATAAGTGTGAAAAATGGTCCTAAATGTTCTTCTGGAATGTCCCAACCACCCCTAATTACAGGGTAATTAGTCCAAAAAGACACACACCACACAATAGAAGGAAAACCAAAAGTCTTTATCAACAGAAAAGCAGAAAAAAACTCCCTTTTTAAATGTCAAAGGGATTCTCTGGTTCACACAAGGCACAGGTTAAATGCAATCCAATTTCTCACCCAGTAACTGGGAAAATTGAGTCCAATTCCAAAGTCCAGAAAGGCCACACACAGTCTTGAACAGGGAAACAGCAAAACCACGATCTTGACGAAACGATGAATCAGATAAACTTCCACAAGGCTAAACCAGTATACTGCTCTTTTTATCTGTAGCACTAATTACAGCAGCCCCACCCAACCACAGGTGGCCTCACTTATCTCCTGTAATAATCCTTCAGTTGTTCTCTCCTATGCATCACTCTACACAAGCATGGGTCCATCATACGTTCTTGTTCAGAATCCAGGGATGATAAGGATGATTGATCTCCTCCTGGGCTGTCTGCCAAACTCCCCTCTTCCCTGTCACTCACGCTTCCTTCGCCAGAGGAGCCTTCGTCAGGAGATTCTATCGGGAGCAAAACAGGCCTGTGGCATGTGGATGTTTCCCCCACATCCACCTCCACATTCCTTGGGGCAGGAGCTGGGCCAGAGCCAACCACAACACTAAATAACTTTTTTCAGTGCCATTGTAAGTTTGAACAGACACTAAATGTACTGTTGTAAATTGATAACAACCTATATTTAATCAGGTGTGCTTTCCAGAAAGGTATCTGAATTCACATGCTTTCTGGGTGCAATAGAAAGTGTATAGAAAACCTACAAAAGTCACCATCTCAAGATCAAGACTGCAAAACTAGCCAAGATTTTGTTGGAATCCCCATTATGTTGGAAGTGTAAGAAAGGATTTGGAACATATTAACCACTTATGGTGGACCTGCATAAGAGCAAAAAAAAAAAAGGAATAAAATTAAATCATGGTTAGAAGAAATAATAGGGGAGGATATAGCTTGGAAACTGGAGCTATTTTCATTGGGTATTGTTCTGTCGGGCTCTCTGGTAGAATCCTCCCAAAAATTCACAGGTACAAATTGCAGACACACACATGTTTGAAAATTCAAAACAATGTTCTTTATAATGAAAATTCACTTAACCAAGCCCTCTTTTGGTATAGCAAAGAGCACTCGTCTCCAAACAAACTGGTAATTTTGTACAAGTCCCTTATCAGTTCTGTGATACTTAGCTTGCAGCTGTGAGGCAATTCACAGTCCTTCTTCTTTCACAAAGTGAAACACACTTTGCCCTGGTTTAGTTTCAAAGCGGGGAAAAATCAGCACACAAAAGGTCAAAGCTAGTAAAGCAGTCACGAAACACAACGATCAGATAATCCTCCACAATGGCCAAACCCACAGGCTGCCTCATTTTCTTTGATAATAATCTCTCAGTTGTTGTTGCCTATGCATCGCTCTCCGCATGCGTGGCTGTATCATTAACTCTTGTTCTGAATCTAAGGAGGAGCTAGATAATTGATCTCCTTCTGAGCTGTCTGCCCCACTCTCCTCCTCCCTGTCACTCATGTCTTCTTGGTCAGAGGAGCCTTCATCAGCAGATTCCACCCCCACATCCACAGTCCTTGGGGCAGGAGCTGGGCCAGAGCTAACCACAACAGGTATATTGGGAAAAAACCTGCAAGAAGGAAATACAATATTTAATTATACATATCATAACGGTGGCGAGAATAATCTATGCACAATATGGGAAAAATGAGATGATTATTTCTTCATCTCTCCAAAAGATGAAGAAATAATAAGAAAAATTATGGAATGTGCAGAGATGGACAAATTGACAAAGGAAATAAGAGGAAGGGAAGAGACAGAATACTATTTAATATGGAATAAATGGTTAGAGGATAGACAGAAGAATTAAAAGTATGTATATTAAGGGTGAGCTAAAAATGAGAAAACGAAAGCATTGACAACTTTAGTTACAATAAATATTTAATGTAAAGCATTATAGAAAGCATAAGAAATAAGGAATATGATATATTTATTATTTGATTCGGCTTCTATGCAGCCCAATCCCAATGGGACTCATATAAACATATAAAAATGTTAGGAACAAGGGAAGTAAAATGTAAATGTAAATATTTAAAAGGGAAAATTTAAAAGTTCAATATACTCTCATGCAGACTTGTTGTAAAAGGGGAAATTGATTCCACACTGTTTTGTTTTATATTTGTTTTATATGTGTACTTGTTGGTGCTGTTATGTATTTTATTTTATTTTTTAAAAAAGGGTTATTGTGTATTTATTGACTGTACGACATGAATGATGAGAACATGGCAACGCTCTCTACATGGGGCTAACTTTGAAAAGTGTTCGGAAACTTCAGATCGTGCAGAATGCGGCCGCGAGAGCCATCATGGGGCTTCCTAGATTTGCCTACGTTTCTGCAACACTCCGCGGCCTGCACTGGCTGCCGATCAGTTTCCGGTCACGATTCAAAGTGTTGGTAATGACCTTTAAAGCCCTACATGGCATTGGGCCAGAATACATCCGGAACCGCCTTCTACCGCACGAATCCCAGCGGCCGCTAAGGTCCCACAGAGTTGACCTTCTCCGGGTCCCGTCAACCAAACAATGTCATTTGGCGGGCCCCAGGGGAAGAGCCTTCTCTGTGGCAGCCCCAGCCCTCTGGAATCAACTCCCCCAGAGATTAGAACGGCCCCCACCCTCCTTGTCTTTCTCAAATTACTCAAAGACCCACCTTTGTCGCCAGACATGGGGGAGTTAGGATATTCCTTCCCCTAGGCCATTACAAGTTATGTATGGTATGTTTGTGTGTATGTTTGGTTTTTATAATAAGGGTTTTTAGTTGTTTTATTAAATTGGATTGTTAAATGTTGTTTTTTATCATTGTTGTTAGCCGCCCTGAGTCTGCGGAGAGGGGCGGCATACAAATCCAATAAATAATAATAATGATAATGATGATGATGATGATGATGATGATGATGATGATGATGATAATAATAATAATAATAATAATAATAATAATAATAATAATAATAATAATAATGGCAAAAAATGTTCCAAAGCATAATCTCATAGCTACTGATGTGACTGCCTTGCTATGATTGCCATATCCTCAAATAAACTTCACCTCTGCTTCCAATGCTGGCCCTGTGGCCTTTGCAAGACCTGGCCTGGATTGAACCAGAATTTTCATCCCCCAGATATTAACCTGCAATTTTGTCTCATAACCCACCCGCCCTCCTTTCTATGGCCTTTCAATTTCCATGTCCACTTTGAAATGCATCTCTCCGCTGTCAAAAGGTTGCTCACCCCTGTTCTAGGTGGTGGTGGTGGTGAGGTACTTTGATAGTCATCTACACAGTTTTTGTGATACAGGCTTCTTTTTAAAACAAAGCTTAAAAGCTTACCTGCAGAAAAGCATTTACAGTGAAATGTTTGAACAAATCATTACATCTACTTATGAACTTAATTTGTTCCATGACAAGGTACTTAAGCAGAAAAGTTTGTAAGAAGAAGCAATTTTTCCCATAGGAATGGATGTAAAAGCAAATAACGCGTGTGATTGGGGAAACCACAGGGAGGACGGAGGCCCTGTTTCCTCCCATAAAATTTCTATAGAGGGCCCATGGAGGCTTCTCTCTGCCTTTTCCAGGCCTGTTTTCTCCAAGGAGATTCCTAGAGAGGTCCCATGGAGGCTTCTCTCTGCCTTTTCTGTCCCTGTTTTCTCCCAGGAGATTCCTAGAGAGGTCCCATGGAGGCTTCTCTCTGCCCTTTCTGGCCCTGTTTTCTCCCAGGAGATTCCCAGAGGCGTCCCATGGGGGCTTCTCTCTGCCTTTTCCAGGCCTGTTTTCTCCCAGGAGATTCCTAGAGAGGTCCCATGGAGGCTTCTCTCTGCCCTTTCTGGCCCTGTTTCCTCCCAGGAGATTCCCAGAGAGGTCCCATGGGGGCTTCTCTCTGCCTTTTCTGGCCCTGTTTCCTCCCAGGAGATTCCCAGAGTGGTCCCATGGAGGCTTCTCTCTGCCTTTTCTGGCCCTGTTTTCTCCCAGGAGATTCCTAGAGAGGTCCCATGGAGGCTTCTCTCTGCCTTTTCCGGCCCTGCCTTGTTAAGACAACTTCGAAGGCAAGTGACTGCTTGGTTATTTTAACCAATATACAGATGAAAATGTAGTCCATTGTATTACAATTTAGTCTGCTAACAGGGGGTGAAGTTTATTAAATCAAGGAGCCGGGGTTGCACAGCAGGTAGAGTGCTGTACTGCAGGCCACTGAAGCTGACTTGTAGATCTGAAGGTCAGTGGTTCAAATCTCATCACCGGCTCAAGGTTGACTCAGCCTTCCATCCTTCCGAGGTGGGTAAAATGAGGACCCGGATTGTGGGGGCAATAGCCTAGCTCTGTTAAAAAAGCGTTATTGCTAACATGTTGTAAGCCGCCCTGAGTCTAAGGAGAAGGGCAGCATAAAAATTGAATAAATAAATAAATAAATAAATAAATTTATGTTAGAAGCAAGTTTGAATATAAGGCATATATTAGTGTGGTAAACAGAAAACTGTATTATTTGTTTAAATAAATATTTCAAATTAAGTTTTCATTACAATAGTATAAATACATTAAAATTATTCACACCAATATTCATTTTTCTACAGGTACATTTTTTATTATTAAAATTTGTATAGTATTTGGCTGGAATGAAGACTGGACTCTGAAATTATAAGATCAATTTTAAAGGCAATCATCCAGTTTATTTCCTGCCTTATTCAAAACAATAGAAAGGGTTATGATTTTTTTTTTTGAAAATATGGATATACAATGACATTCTAGAGAAAAATATTAACATTTTATTCATATTCTTACCTTTTTCCTTTTCTTTACCTGTGATCACTATAATAGTCTAACACTGTAACAATTTAAGTACAGTGATACCTCGTCATACAAACTTTTTGAGATACAAACCCGGGGTTTAAGATTTTTTTGCCTCTTCTTACAAACTATTTTCACCTTACAAACTCACTGCCGCCACTGGGATGCCCCGCCTCTGGACTTCCGTTGCCAGCGAAGAGCCCATTTTTGTGCTGCTGGGATTCCCGTGAGGCTCCCCTCCATGGGAAACCCCACCTCCTGACTTCCATGTTTTTGTAATGCTGCAGGGGAATCCCAGCAGCGTAAAAATGGGCGCTTCGCTGGCAATGGACATCCGGAGGTGGGGTTTCCCAGCGAGGGGAGCCTCAGCGAAATTGCAGCATCACAAAAACACAGAGGTCCGGAGGTGGGGTTTCCCAGCGAGGGGAGCCTCAGTGAAATCGCAGCATCGCAAAAACACAGAGGTCCGGAGGTGGGGTTTCCTAGTGAGGGGAGCCTCAGTGAAATCGCAGCATCGCAAAAACACAGAGGTCTGGAGGTGGGGTTTTGAGGACTTTGGTGTTTTTGCGATGCTGTGATTTCACTGATGCTCCCTTCACTGGGAAACCCCACCTCCGGACTTCCGTTGCCAGCGAAGCGTTAATTTTTGCGATGCTGGGATTCCCTGCTGGGATTCCCCTGCAGCATCACAAAAACACAGAAGTCCAGAGGTGGGGTTTCCCATGGAGGGGAGGCTCAAGGGAATCCCAGCAGTGCAAAAACGGGTGCTTCGGCTGGCAAAAGGGGTGAGTTTTGGGCTTGCACGCATTAATCGCTTTTCCATTGATTCCTATGGGAAACATTGTTTCGTCTTACAAACCTTTCACCTTAAGAACCTCGTCCCGGAACCAATTAAGTTTGTAAGACAAGGTATCACTGTACTGGGAAACTGTTTTCTACTAATCAAAAAGAATACATAAACCTGCCTCAATTCAAATCAAATTGTTAATTCAATTAAGGTGAAATTGTTCCAAATCAGACTAATATAATATTAATCACTTCCATATATAAAAAATAAAATCTGTATTTTATAAAATCTAAATCAAACTGACCAGCATACAAATATTTGTATTTGAGAATTCAGATTAAATTTGCATTTTATAAAGAAAATTTATTCGAGTTGGAGATTTGATTAAATCATTTTAGAACTGGATTTCTGATTCAAACCTTTGCATAAAGCTATGAATCCACACAAAAAAAATGTGTGCATACACATATGTTAACAAAACTTTGAAGTTCTTTGTTGCTTTTTATCATTTATTTAAATTTATGATAATCATTTAATATACAGTCTGACATTTTAAACTGCAGATTTAAGAAGAACATATTTCAAACTGATGTGCTGATTTTCCAAGGAGAAAATGTGTATCTTTAATGAAAATATTGATCCTTAGCTCAATATAGTATTTTGGTCTTTTGTTCTGCATAAAGTCACATTTGTGCAGCTCTCATTTTAATTTCAGTTATAACATTTTATCCAGCATGCACATGAAAATTGTATTACAATATTCCAGTTGTCTCACATTACTAACAAACAAACAGAACATATTTTTGAAAGGATTATCCAAAGCGATGAAATATTGATTTGCTTATTTAGCCAATTCAAGTGCAGAAAATATGTAGACTATGTAAGTACCCACATATTTACAAAATGCACAGAAATATTAGCTCAGCATGAGTTTTCTCTGTCTGGAAACAAGAGGGAGAAAAAGAGGAATAGAAAATGGTTTTGTGACCTTGTTTAGACAACTGCCATATAAAAATGATTCATAATTTGATTTGAATTGTTCGATTGAATGGATTTGTGGTCCTTTATGGCAAGAAGAGGAAAGAAGGGAGAAGGGAGAGGGAAGGAGTGGGAAGGGAAGAGAAGGGAAGAGATGAGATGAAGAGGAGGAGAAGGGAAGGAAAGGGGAGAGGAGAGGAAAGGAGGGGAAGGAAGAGAGAAGAGGGGAGGAGAAGAAGAAAAGGAAGGGAATGGAAGGGGAGGGGAGAGGAGAGGAAAGGAGGGGAGGGAAGAGAAGAGAAGAGGGAGAGGGGAGGACAGGAGATGAGACGAGACAAGAAGAGAAGAGAAGAGAAGAGAAGAGAAGAGAAGAGAAGAGAAGAGAAGAGAAGAGAAGAATAGGGTTTGACGTGACTTTGGAACTCTTCTAAGCCAACCCCCTGATCAAGCAAGAGACTCTATACCAGGGATGTCAAACTCAATGCACCAGGATTGTGTTTGACTTCAGGGGAGCTGGGGTGGCTATGGTCAGACTCGACGTCACCTGTGTCGGGGGCACGAATGGTGGCCAAGAGTTAAGGCAGGACTTGCTATCCCTGTGCTAGTGAAAATCCTGTGGACTGATTGTTCCAACTGGTGGAATCCAGGAGAAAAGTCTTTTCTGCCATTGCACCTGCCCTCTGGAATATCTAGTCACCACCACCACCACCATCCTAGAATTATGTTGGCTCCCATCCTTCTGATCTTTCTTGAGAGGCTAAAGATCTGGTTCTAGCAATTAGCTTGGAACTTCCATGGGGAAGCATCACAGTGGAGATGGTTGATTGATTGACACTATGGTTGATTGACAAGAGATCCCACCTCCCCCTTATCTTTCGCTTAACCATCTCATCTTTTAATTGGGCCAGTGTTATGTTGCTATGTTATGTCCAATTTATGATCTTATCTTCTGACCGATTTATTTTTATGATTGTAAGCCACCCAGAGTTGCCATGAGGTAAGATGGGTAGCCAATAAATATTAAAAAAATAAAAAAATAAATGAAATAAAAATTAAATTAAATTAAATTATTAAAACCATCGTAGAGCTAAAGTCCCTGCTGGGTGAATTTGTCAGTAGTGATCGGCGAACCGAACTCACACAATTCGGGTCCATACCGAATTTTGCGGTGTTTGGTATGCCGAACATGAATCCGAATTTTTTTGAAACTGGGCAAAGTTCGGGCTCGTGTTTGACATTCAGAGCTTTGACGTCACCGGCAGGTTGCTAAGGACGCCAAGGTGATCACTTCCTGGATTCCATGTTTATTTTTACGTGAAAGGACCGCCCTTTGCTTGCAGAGCCGCTGCGGTGTCCTTTTTCGTAAAAATAACAATGTTTATTTTTACGTGAAGACCTCCCTTTGAAGGAGCTGGGGAATCCCTCCCATGAAGAGATTCCAGGGGTGGAGCTTTGACATCACCGGCAGGTTGCTAAGGATGCCAAGGTGATCACTTCCTGGATTCCATGGAATCCAGGAAGTGATCACCTTGGCGTCCTTAGCAACCTGCCGGTGACGTCAAAGCTCCGCCCCTGGAATCTCTTTGTGAGAGGGATTCCCCTTTCTGGTTCAAGTTCGGGTTCAGTTCGGGTTCGGCCAAATTTTGCGTAAAGTTCGTCCGAACTTGCCGAACCCGAACACCGTTGAGTTCGCCCATCATTATTTGTCAGGAAACTGTGCAACATGTATCCAAATAAAGTTAGAGGCGCTGACACAAATTTGTAGCTTTATATAAATAAGTATATTTTACATCAAGCTACCTAGTCAGGCAAACAGGGGCATCATGAGGTAAATCTCAGAGTACTCAGGAAACACAAAAGAAGAAAAAAGGCGGGAAAGGGGGAAATCCACAGCAACCAATCACAGCGCAATTACCTCATAGAGGAGCCACCAGTCTTCAACCAAGAAACTATAATTGTGTGTTTTGGCTCACTGCATTATCCCATTCCTCCAGCGACTAAATTTAAACATCTTAACAGGGTTTTTTCTAACATTGACAATTTTCCTTTGGTGGAAATGAATGAATGTATGCATAGCAGAACTGAACTTGCTTAGAGAATGTCAGAAGCTTTTTATATACAGTGTTCCCTCGATTTCCACGGGGGATGCGTTCCGAGACCGCCCCGAAAGTCGAATTTCCGCAAAGTAGAGATGCGGAAGTAAATACACCATTTTTGGCTATGGACAGTATCACAAGCCTTCCCTTAACACCTTAAACCCCTAAATTACAATTTCCCATTCCCTTAACAACCATTTACTCACCATTATTACTGGTACTCACCATTGAATAAGATACTTAGTGATCCTGATATTTATAAACATAATTATTTATTAACAATAATTATTTTTTTTGTTATTTATTTGCAAAAATTATTAGTTTGGTGATGACATATGACGTCATTGGGTGGGAAAAACCGTGGTATAGGAAAAAAAACAGCAAAGTATTTTTTAATTAATATTTTTTGAAAAACCATGGTATAGGCTATTCGCGAAGTTCGAACCCGCAAAAATCGAGGGAACATTGTATATGCCTGATACCTGGGTCTCACAAGATTGTGAAGCATTACTATGAAATCCCCAAAGGAAGTTCAAAGACTGCAGAAATATTTGTGCAATTTCTGTAAAGTTTTCCTCCATGGCAGAAAAGAGATTTCTGTCTTCCCCGACTCCCAATCCTTTCACCTTATTCTCAGGATGCTGGTGGATTACTTTCAAATTTGTCTTGGCGGTGTGTTTTGAGTTTTCATTATTGTAATAAGAGGCATCAGGGACTATTGGCAATCTTGTTATTTCCTGTTATTATCTCTCTGTCCCTTTGAAGTCTTTGAGTAGCTGTATTTTTACAGTCTGAAAATGCCACATGGGAAATATTCGTTCATGATCCTTCCAGAATTTCATGGAAACGTGACCAGCTCAGGAGCATGTTGGAGCATGGAACACACACTGAAAGAAAGAACACAACGTCCATTTCATCCTGCTTCAGATATGAGAACTGCACCAAAATATTTCATCTCTTGCAAAAAAATTATAATTGAAAAGCAGAATCTTCACCATCAGATGGAACCAGAGCTTAATAAGGAAAAGAACAGAGAAGCATTGTGCACAGCACTATTAAGTTATATTGTACCATGCATTTTCATAATGTCTTCATTCTCTTTAAAGCAACATTTCAAACTACAAGGAATATGTTAGCTTCCTGGGTGCAGAGATATGAAATCCTAGCAAAGACTTGACCATTAAATTTCTGGAGGACAGAAGGAAAAGGGGGGACATGATTGAAACATTTAAATATGTTAAAGGGTTAAATAAGGTCCAGGAGGGAAGTGTTTTTAATAGGAAAGTGAACACAAAAACAAGGGGACACAATCTGAAGTTAGTTGGGGGAAAGATCAAAAGCAGCATGAGAAAATATTATTTTACTGAAAGTGTAGTAGATCCTTGGAACAAACTTCCAGCAGAGGTGGTTGGTAAATCCACAGTAACTGAATTTAAACATGCCTGGGATAAACATATATCCATTGTAAGATAAAATACAGAAAATAGTATAAGGGCAGACTAGATGGATCATGAGGTATTTTTCTGCCGTCAGACTTCTATGTTTCTATGTTTCTAGATATTATTTACCCATTAAAGTTCTAGATGGACAATCACTAAAATATGAGTCAGCAGTGTGCTACAGCTGCCAAAAAAGTCCTAGACAGCATTAACAGAGGGATAGAATCAAGATCATGTGAAATGTTGATACCACTTTATAAGACCTCAGTAAGCTCACACTTGGAATATTATATCCAGCTGTGGTCACTACAATGTAAAAAAGGATGTTGAGACACTAAAAAGAGTGCAAAGAAGAAGAACAAAGGTGATTAGGGGATTGAAAACCAAAACATAAAGAAGGTTGCTGTCTTCGCCCCTCTCCGAGTCTTAATAATAATTAAGATTAATAATAATAATAATAATAATAATAATAATAATAATAATAATAATAATAATTCAATTCAATTCAATTCAATTTATTGGATTTATATGCCGCCCCTCTCCGAAAACTCGGGGCGGCTAACAACAGTCATGAACAATATACACGAACAATATACAGTAAAAATCCAATACTAAAAACTAACTTAAAACTCCTTAATGTATAAAACCAGCATACGTACAAACATACCATACATACAGTTGTATCAGCCTAGGGGGAGAAGAAGTCTTAATTCCCCCATGCCTGGCGGCAGAGGTGGGTTTTGAGTAGCTTACGAAAATTATTATTATTATTATTATTATTATTATTATTATTATTATTATTATTTGTGGTTAGCTCTGGCCCAACTCCTGCCCCAAGGACTGTGGATGTGGGGAAGACATCCACATGCCGCAGGCTTGTTTTGCTCCTGGCGGGATCTGCTGATGAAGGCTCCTCTGATCAAGGAAGCATGAGTGACAGGGAGGAGGAGTGTGTGGCAGACAGCTGAGAAGGAGATCAATTATCTAGCTCCTCCTTATTCAAAACAAGAGTTAATGATACAGCCACACATGCGGAGAGCAATGCATAGGCAGCAACAACTGTGTTCCATCCTGTCCTGCATGCTGCCCCCCCCTGCACACAGACACAAGCACATACACACTTATACTTACTTTTGGATCCTAGTTTTGCTACTGCAGATAATGACAGGTCTCTTATCAGTAGCTTAGATACTACCCATCTCACCTGAAAAGTAATTTAGGAGAGGGATGATACGGTAAAGCTCACTGATTACCTAAGAATGGTTTTGGAGTGACTATGCACAAGACCTGTCTTCCCATTTCTTACCTCTATTGTTAAAGTGATGGGGAAAAAAAGTCCCTTGTAAGAAAGCATACCGTGATTGAGAATACGCAGTTCTTAATGTCAAAAGTTTTGCTAATTTACCATGTTGAAGCAAAGCTGTAAACACTAATTCAAGATAATCAGTGTGATATTAGATGTTCAGTTTTAATTAGAATTCCTTGCCAGTTCGATCCAGGATTTATGATGCACCGAATGCTCTTAATTTTAAATCTATTCAAGGTGTGAGAGG
The DNA here is from genome assembly GCF_031021105.1 of Erythrolamprus reginae. Classification (NCBI taxonomy): domain Eukaryota; kingdom Metazoa; phylum Chordata; class Lepidosauria; order Squamata; family Dipsadidae; genus Erythrolamprus; species Erythrolamprus reginae. The sequence goes on from NC_091952.1 coordinate 249,550,727, forward strand.
CCAAAAGCTATGCATTACTCTACTGCAAACAAAGACTTTGTTTCTGTGGTCTTCACTGAAAGGACTTAAGAAAAGGGGGGGGGGGAGGAAATAAACCATAAAATAGGAGCTTCTTTTGCCACCAGCACCCCTTTTAGAAGTGTCCCTTCTTTAATTGGCTAGACTCCGAGAAGAGATAAAAGGAGATTAATGGAATAAGCCAAGAAAGTAGTGGGTCTGTTTAGTTCTTGATAAAAGGAGATGCTATTGATTTGGTTCAATGAATGCCTGGGAATGAATTGAAGGAGAAGAGTGTTAGATGAGCATGGAGACACCAGCAATAAGTTTCAGGGATGGAGTTATGTGGCCAAATGATGTTTGTCCATCGTGTTTGAAAGGGACCTGGACATCTAATGGGTAGTGGGCTGTATGTGATGTGTCCACATGTGGCTGGTGTTGTGGTTAGCTCTGGCCCAGCTCCTGCCCCAAGGAATGTGCAGGTGGATGTGGGGGAAGCATCCACATGCCACAGGCCTGTTTTGCTCCCAATGGAATCTGCCGACGAAGCCTCCTCTGAACAAGGAAGCATGAGTGACAGGGAAGAGGGGAGTTTGGCAGACATCCCAGGAGGAGATCAATCATCTGTATCATCCCTGGATTCTAAACAAGAATTAATGACATATCCACGCATGCGTAGAGTGATGCATAGGAGCCAACAAGTGAAGGATTATTACAAGAGAAAATGAGGCCACCTGTGGTTGGGTGGGGCTGCTGTAATTAGTGCTACAGATAAAAGTGCAGCCTGGTGCTTTAGCCTCGTGGCAGTTTATCTGATTCATTGTTTCGTCGAGATTGTGGTTTTTGTGCTGTTCAAGATTGTGTGTGGACTCTCTGGACTTTAGAATTGGACTCATTTCCCAGTTATTGGGTGAACAATTGGATTGCATGTAACCTGTGCCTTGTGTGTACCAGAAAATCCCTTTGACATTTGTTTCTGTTTTTCTGTTTATAAAAACTTTTGGGTTTTCCTTTTATTCTTTGGTGTGTGTCTTCCTGGACTAATTACCCTGTAATTACGGGCAGTTGAAACACACCGGCAGAACAGGCTGGTAAGGCCTATACAGGCATGAAATGTTCTGCCACATGTTGGGCAGATATATGTGGCCATCATTGTCACAGCACTTGCAGCTCTGGCTTTGCGGAGTGCTCGCTTCTCTTCTGCAATGAATGTTCTTCTGGCCTCAGATATCTGGCAGCCTTGGTGGATCAGCATGCGCCATGTTGGTTGATCTTGTGCCAGGGTTTCCCAGGAGGTGGTGTTGATATTGAGTGACTAGAAGGAGGCTTTCAACATGTCTTTGCATCACTTCCTTTGTCCCCCATGGAATCACTTTCCTTTAGAGAGCTCATCATAGAGGAGCTGTTTAGGGATGTGATGGTCTAGCATCCAAGCAACATGGCCTGCCCAGTGTGTCTGGGCTTTCTGCAGCAGGGTGGGAATTGATGGCAGGCCTGCTCTGGAGAGGACCTCAGCACCTTATCCTGGCATCGGATCCTCAGGATTCTACGGAGGCAGGTCATGTGGAAATGGTTCAATTGCCTAGCATGTCTCCTGTATACAGTCCAAGTCTCACTGGCATACAACAGGGTAGCTAGCACTACTGCTTGGTAGACTTTGAGCTTTGTATCAAGGCTTATTCCACGTCAGTTCCAAATACAGTGGTACCTCTACCTAAGAACGCCTCTACTTACGAATGTTTCTAGATAAGAACCGGGTGTTCAAGATTTTTTTGCTTCTTCTCAAGAACCATTTTCCACTTACAAACCCGAGCCTCCAAAACTGTAACCGGAAAAGGCAGGGAGAAGCCTCCAGGGGCTTCTCTAGGAATCTCCTGGGAGGAAACAGGCCCTCCACCCTCCTTGTGGTTCCCCAATTGCACGCATTACAGTGTTCCCTCGATTTTTGCGGGTTCGAACTTCGCGAAAAACCTATACCACGGTTTTTCAAAAATATTAATTAAAAAATACTTTGCGGTTTTTTCCCCTATACTACAGTTCTTCCTGCCCGATGACATCATATGTCATCGCCAAACTTTCATCTGCCTTTAATAAATATTTTTTTTAATAAACTTTAATAAATAAACATTTTGAGTAATAATCTAAATGGTTGCTAAGGGAATGGGAAATGGTAATTTAGGGGTTTAAAGTGTTAAGGGAAGGCTTGTGACACTGTTCATAGCCAAAAATAGTGTATTTACTTCCGCATCTCTACTTCGCGGAAATTCGACTTTCGCGGGCGGTCTCGGAACACATCCCCCGCGAAAAGCGAGGGAACACTGTATTTGCTTTTACATTGATTCCTATGGGAAAAATTGCTTCTTCTTATAAACTTTTCTGCTTAAGAACCCGGTCACAGAACGAATTAAGTTCGTAAGTAGAGGTACCACTATATGTGGAATGTGGCCAAATAATACTCCTTTGAGTTCCATCAGAACTCTTTTTTAGAACAATTTCTCAAGAATCATTCTAAAGATTACAATTTCCTTCTCCAAAACTTTCTTTCTTTCTTTCTTTCTTTCTTTCTTTCTTTCTTTCTTTCTTTCTTTCCTTCCTTCCTTCCTTCCTTCCTTCCTTCATTTATTTATTTATTTATTGTTAGAGTTGGAAGGGACCATGCGGGTCATCAAGTCCAACCCCCTGCCTAAGCAGGAACCCTATAGCATCCCAGCCAAATGGCAGTCCAATTTCCTCTTTAAAATGTCCAGAGTATTGGAGTTCACAATGTCCACTGATAGGTTGTTCCACTGGTTGATCGTTCTTACCGTCAGGAAGTTCTTCCTTATTTCCAGGTTGAATCTCTCCTTGGTCAGCTTCCAGACGTTGTTTCTCAGCCAGCCCTCTGGTGCCCTGGAGAATAAAGTGATCCCCTCCTCTCTGTGGCAACCCCTCGTATACCTGTAGACTGCTATCATGTCCGCTCTGGCCCTCCTTTTCTCTAGGCTATCCATGCCCAGTTCCTGCAGTCTCTCTTCGTAAGTCTTGGTTCTAGTCCGCTGATCATTTTGGTTGCTCTTTTCTGCATTTTCTCCAGAGTTTCAATGTCTTTTTTGAAGTGTGGTGGCCAGAACTGAACACAGTACTCCAGGTATGGTCTGACCAGGGCATAATAGAGTGGTATTAAGACTTCCCTGGTCTTGGAGTGCCTTCCCCTGTTGATGCAGCTTAGGATTGTATTGGATTTTTTGGCTGCTCCTGCAGTTATCTGTTATCTGAATGGGAACCACCCTGGTTGATTCTATTGTTTTGATGCAGGGCAAATATTTTGTTTAGTGTTTTGCTGCTCTATGAGCTTAGCTGTTTTCTTGCAGACATTTCATCACCCAACTAGATAACTCTCTCAGTGTAGCAGGGAGTGGAGATTGCTATCTCCCAAGGAGGCAATCTAATATCACAACAATATGTATATAAACCTTAGGCAGGTGTTTCTGTATGTGACTTTCCTTCTGCATATGTCCAAGAGAATTTGTGTGTATCTGCAAAAGTATTCCATTTGTCTTTTTCTGAGTTTGATTGGCACTTGTCCTTAGCAAGATGTCCATGCAAAGGTTTTGGCAGCCAGAAATAACTCTATATTGTTAACAGAAATGCACAAAGACATTGTTTTTTTTCTAAAATAATCATTACTTTTGCTGGAGCAACTAAAATGGCTTTATGAGTTATTCATTTAGCCTGCCTCGTGTTTGGTCCAACCAAGAAGAACATATTGCGTTTTTCAGATATGTATCATGACAATGTCTTCTGTGTACATTTCTTAGAGTTTGAAGTTGACAGTCTCAGCATTATGCACACATAACCCCATCCCCAAATTCTAATTTTACAAACTTTGGTATCTTCTTTTCCAGATGTTCCACTCCTTTTATTTCAGGTGATGGGCATCAAAATAATGAAACAACTTTGAAATGGTTTTGAGATTGTGCTGCAAAACACAGACCTACCTTCATGTTTGGAAGTAACTTGCCTTCCTGTAGGACAAATTGGAAGGCAGTTTTGATTTTTACATCCAGGTGAGATATTCTCAGTGAAAACAGCCTGTTGAAGAAACTCTATCAAATATTGCTAACAAATCCTAAGTACGTTAATTATGGTGCAAGCATCCTGCAAGCCATGATAGCTACAACTTTCCAGATATTTTCCAGATCTTTATGGTACACATTTATTTGTTTGTTTGTTTAATTTATCTGTATATTGCTCTTATTATTTCTACAAATGATAAGGTGGCAAACATATTCAACACACCTTCTTCCTCCTATTTTCCTCACAATAACAACCCTATGAGATGGGCTAAGCTGAAAGAGATGGATTGGCCCAAAATCACGTAGCTGATTCGCTCTCCCGAACCCGAACTTTTTGCCGAACTTTTGCAAAAATTCGGGTTCGGGTTCGGTATACTGGACCGCACAAAGTTCGGTACGAGCCTGAACTTTTTAGGTTCGGTTCGCCCAACACTACTTCTAACCATAAAACATTAATCACTTATATAACAACTTATTTCCCAATTTTAGGTCTTTATCAGGTCAGCTTGCTCTTATTTCCCACATACAGACCATAAAACATACTTCTCTAGAGACAGACATATTCTATTTATGAAGACTAACTGAAGATTAGCATGCCAAAGTACATTTTTGATTAGACAGTCACCAACAAATTTTGCAACAGCCTTTTACAAGAATAAAAAGTCACTTCTCACGGCACCAAAGCCATATTTAGCTAAATATGAAGACAGGAACAATAACAACAGTTTTCTTGCAAAGTAGGTTGAATTTGAGTATTTAGTTTCTGTCTCATCACAAAGCAGTGCCATCGCTCCTTTTATATTAAATAAAGTTTTAAGTGACTCATATATTTTGCGTTTTTGAGAGTTCTTCTTGGTATTGCATTGAAACATCAGATAGATCCATCAGCACTAGCTTCACTACCATGTTGGAAAATCAATTTGTTCTTTCTTTCAAATCAGAGGCCAATATATTCAGATGATCCACAATTCCAAGTACAGCAGCATCAGTCACCTCACATTTCTTTAGCCAATGAAACGTCAACATTTTTGACAGAATTATGTTTTTGACAAAACTCTATAAATGTAACAAAGCCAAATATCTCCGCCTTTGCATCAACAAGAGTTTTATTTGTTCCTTGAAGTTGTTTATTCAACATATTCAGTTTTTCAAATATATGTGCTAAATAACTCACAAATGCTTTATCATCAATGGTTAGTAGGTGCTTCATTTCAGGCTTGTCGCTTAAAAAGTCACTAAGAACAACAAATAGTTCCATGAATCTTTTCAAACAATTTCCCTTTGAGACGCACCTTACCTCAGTGTGAAATACAAGTCTCACATAATCTGCATTTTTATCCTCACAAAATTGCTTGAAGAGCCACTCACAATTGACATTAGCTTTAATAGAATAGATATCTGTTCTGCCGGGCTCTCTGGTAGAAGCCTCCTAAAAATTCACGGGTACAAATTTCAGACACACACATGTTTGAAAATTCCAAACAACGTCCTTTATCACAAGATTCAAAAGAAACAAAGCACCCTTTTTGTATTGCAAAGAGCACTCTTCCCCAAAACAACCTTGTTGGCTGTACAAGTCCCTTAATCAGTCCTTAAGTACTTAGCTAGTAGCTGTGAAGAAACGTCACAGCCTTCCTTCTTCCCACGAAGTGAAACACACACACACTTTATTCTGCTTTGGTGTCAAAGGTGTGAAAAATCCACAAACAAAGTTCAGACACAACGAGGCATGATCCTGAATAAATGCGATCAGATAATCTTCCACAACGGCCAAACTAGCACGCTGCTCTTTATAGCAGCAGCCCTAATTACTGGAGCCGCACCCAAACACAGGTGGCCTCTCTTATCTCCTGTAATATTTCCTCAATTGGTCTCTTTGATGCATAAGTCTGCGCCTGCGTGGGTCTAACACTTCGTCATCCGAATCGACCGAAGATAATGGTGATTGGCTTCCTGGGCTGTGTGCCAAGCCCCCCTCTTCCAAGTCACCCCCACCTTCTTCTTCATCTGAGGAAACTGCACTCCCTGACTCTGCTGGCAACAAAACAGGCCTAGGACATGTTGACGTTTCCCCTGCATCCACCTCCACATTCCCTGGGGCAGGAGCTGGGCCAGAGCCAACCACAACAGATATCAATACATTTTATACATTTCTTTAGTAAATTAACCTTGATAAATTTTATAAATGCTTTTAGTACCTCATTAAGAACGGGAGAAATATTTTGGAGCACTAAGTTCTCTCTATGAATAACACAGTGCACAAGAAGCATTTGGATTTGTATGCCGCCCCGAGTCTTCGGAGAGGGGCGGCATACAAATCCAAATAATAAATAAATAAATAAATAAATTTCTGGATTCTCATCTTTCATCAATTTTAAGCAGCCATTTTCCTGCCCATCATAACTGGAGCACCATCTGCATCACAACATGTTATGTTTTCCATTGATATATTATTTATTTTATTTGTATTTATTTATTCATTTTGTCCAATACACAATGAAGGCTATAGAGGATATCCTCCTAGTAAAAGCTAAAAGCAGCAGCTAAAAAAGCCAACACAATCCTAAGCTGCATCAACAGGGGAATATACTCCAAGACCAGGGAAGTCTTAATACCACTTTACTATGCCCTGGTCCGACCACACCTGGAGTACTGTATTCAGTTCTGGTCACCACACTTCAAAAGAGACATTGAAACTCTGGAGAAGGTGCAAAAAGGAGCAACCAAGATGATTAAGGGATTGGAAACCAAGACTTACGAAGAGAGACTGAGGGAACTGGGCATGGATAGCCTAGAGAAAAGGAGGGCCAGAGCGGACATGATAGCAGTTTACAAGTATATGACGGGATGTCACAGAGAAGAGGGGATCACTTTATTTTTCAGGGCACCAGAGGGCCGGACGAGGAACAACGGCGGGAAGCTGACCAAGGAAAGATTCAACATGGAGATAAGGAGGAACTTCCTGACGGTCAGAGCAATCAACCAATGGAACAACTTACCAGCGGACGTTGTGAACTCCAACACTCTGGATATTTTTAAGAGAAGATTGAACTGCCACTTGACTGGTGTACTATAGGGTTCCTGCTTGGGCAGGGGGTTGAACTCAATGGCCTTCATGGTCCCTTTCAACTCTAACAATAAATAAATAAATAAAATATATCAGAGAAAGAAAAGAAGATAAGATATAGGAATAAAATATATCAATGAAAGAATAGAGAAAGGATATAGGAATAGAAGAAAAGATATAGGAGATATAGGAGAGACAATAGGACAGGGGACGGATGTAAGTATTTTTTGGGGTTATATATTCAATATTGGTATATTAGTAGCAGTTGTGATGGTCTCTAATGATTTGCAGTATAACATTTCTTCAGCAAATTCACCTTTATCGATATATCTTGCATATGTTAGCAATAGACCTTATTGTCTTTCAGAGTTGATTCATCCATTTGTACTGAGAATTTTCTTGATTTCAGTTTTTCAACAAGATGTGTTTCAATCTTCACTCATTTCATCCATTCTTCTGCTGAGTGGCATGGCTTTTACATCTTTGTAATCTTTTTCCAGAACTCTTTTAAGAAATGCTGATTTAATCCTTACCCATGTTTCGTAAGTTTCTATCTAACTCTAAATGATGGGTTTCATCTAATGGTTTATCATTTCTTAGAAAAACAAATCTTAAACTATCCTACTATGGAAATTTTTACTTCTCATCTTCCTTCCTTGTTTCCTTGGAAAACCAAAGATGATGCTGGGCAGGAGGCTTCAATATCTCCATAGAAAACAATTGTGTGTGTTGGCTCCAGATTGTTGCCTGACTAATTAAATAGCTCTGCCTATCTCATGCAAAAAATTAAAATATGATCTACCACCATCTCTGGAGCATCTCAGTGGAGAAGGTCCTAGCTCGCTGGATGCAATTGAAGTGACTGTCAAAATGGAGAGAAAGAGATGTTTTCTGCATAATGCAGGGACTTCAACATCTGCTCTGCTTCTTACCCCAATGCAATAAATTCCAATCAGGTCCTCCAGATGAGCTTTGGAGATGGTCCTATCTGAATTGCTAAGGAGGCTGCATGTCAGTCGCAAAGATATTCTTTTGCAAGTGAGCTTTGGCATGGTTATTGTTGCTATGGAGACTACCTTCCTTACAGGCATATGAAATACTACGACATCTGTCTTGCTTTGTTCCGGACTCTGAAGGAGAAACCTCCCACTGTGACACCAGGGATAACCAAATAAAGTTCTAATAGCCACACACAGAGGCACACACAGCTGTAATAAGGGCATTAAATTTATTTTAGGTTGGCTTCAAAGGACGGGGATTTTCATAGGCTCTGTACAACAGCAGCCATTAATTGTGTCTAGACACAGGAAACCAACTGTGAGAAGGCAAGCCAGCAGTAATTAAGGATTTCTTTAAGAATGGTTCATTGAGAATTTACAAGACAATGAACTTCTCCCACTATGTCACAGAAAAGGGAGTTTGTTTGTCACAGTTGGCTTTAATTTCATTGGCCAACCTCAAGATGGTTGAGCAGCCATAAAATGAACTAGTGAGCAATTCCTGCAGGGCTCTTTAGAATGGCTTTGCATTCAACTTCAGAAGGATGTGACATCTGAAATTAAGGTATATTAGCATTGGTTGGCAGGAATAAATGCAAGGAAGCAAGGAAAAACACCTACTGTGTGTTCCATTAAATGGCTTGGTTATTAAAAAGAGGGGAGAAAAACTAGAGACAAATAGGAAGACAATTTATAATCTGTAGCTCATTGACTTTATTTAGGGAAATTGGAGGAATATTCTGGCTTCTAACTTTGGCCTATTTAGCATACTGTGAAAGACAGATGAAGGAAAAGTGTCAGGCAGTTACTGGTGGAAAGGTCAGGCTGTTCAATATTCTGACCTTTCTGTCCAGAACATACCAGATTGACCTCCTCTTCCCAGTTTAAAGGATGAAGTCAAGCAAAACCTTCATCTTCAAAACTTCATAGCTGTTTGGCATGGCACAATCTTCTGAAAGATCTGACAACCCCTCCAAAGCAGCTTCTACTCCAGCAATCTCACACTACTCACCAGCATAGTTCCCTCTAAGCTGAGCAGGTGAGCAATCGCTCACTTAAAAATCATCATCAACTCAGAGTTTTCCAAACCTGCCCAGAAGCCGAGAGGGAAATTTTATTATTATTTCTGTGTCGCCCAGTCCCGAAGGGACTGCCGCTCAGACACTATACTTTTCCGCCCACCCCAAAAAAAATTTAGAGAGAACACTGCTCACCAGAGCCTACAACACTTTTGCCAGACCAATCCATGAATACAGTTCATCTGTCTGGAACCCATACCACATCTCGGATATCAACACCCTAGAAAATGTCCAAAGGTACTTCACCAGAAGAGCCCTTCACTCCTCCACTCGAAACAGAATACCCTACGAAAGCAGACTATCAATCCTAGGTCTAGAAAGGTTAGAACTACGACGCCTAAAACACGATCTAAATATTGCCCACAAAATCATATGCTGCAACGTCCTGCCTGTCAATGACTACTTCAGCTTCAACCGCAACAACACAAGAGCACACAACAAATACAAACTTAATATTAATCGCTCCAAGCTTGACTGTAAAAAATATGACTTTAGCAATCGAGTTGTCGAAGCGTGGAACTCATTACCAGACTCAGTAGTGTCAACCCCTAACCCCCAACATTTCTCCCTTAGACTATCCACGATTGACCTCTCTAGGTTCCTAAGAGGTCAGTAAGGGGCATACATAAGTGCACTAGCCTGCCTTTCATCCCCTGTCCAATTGTCTCTCCTTATCTCATATCTCATATATCTTTTCTTCCTTTCATATATCTTCTCCCCTACTTTTATAACTTTTCTTTATATATAATATTTCATGTCTATCCTCTTCAATATGTATTGTGTATTGGACAAAATAAATAAATAAAAATAAATAAATAAAATAAAATAAAAATAAAGTGTTTGCCACATTTCAAATTATGGTTTTCCACCTAAGACTTCAGTTGGGTTTGGAGTTTTTTTCCTAACATTCTCTTACTCAAATACATCACTGAAGAAAATGCTGGTTCCATTTGTCATTATCCAAAGAATGTGACTAACCCATCTTGCCTCTGCAATCTATTTGCCTTAGTAGATTGTCCACTAATCTACTTTCTTGCAGAGAACAGACACTATAAACATCTGCAAGCAGGGAATGTCCATTCCATTGTGGAATCAAAACTAGGACCAAAAAACCAATAATCCAAGTTCACAGTCACAATTATTTATTCAGTGCACACTGGAGGAATTCCCTTCAGACAATAATGGGAAGGACTCCCATATTTATACATTTCAGAAAAGGAGGAAAAAGGATAGTTGTGCATATTATAACAGATAACAGCCACGGTGGCACAGTGGTTAGAGTACAGTACTGCAGGCTATTTCTGCTGACTGCCGGCTGACTACAATTGAGCAGTTCAAATCTCACCAGGCTCAAAATTGACTCAGCTTCCATCCTTCTGAATGTTGTGGTTAGCTCTGGCCCAGCTCCTGCCCCAAGGACTGTGGATGTGGGGGAGACATCCACATGCTGCAGGCCTGTTTTGCCCCCGGTGGAATCTGCTGATGAAGGCTCCTCTGACCAAGAAGACATGAGTGACAGGGAGGAGGAGAGTGTGGCAGACAGCTCAGAAGGAGATCAATTATCTAGCTCCTTCTTGGATTCGGAACAAGAGTTAATGATACAGCCACGCATGCGGAGAGCGATGCATAGGCAACAACAACTGAGAGATTATTATCAAAGAAAATGAGGCCACCTGTGGTTGGGTGGGGCTATGGTGATTAGTGAGCCTGCTATAAAGAGCAGCCTGTGGGTTTGGCCATTGTGGAGGATTATCTGATCCTTGTGTTTCATGACTGCTTTGCTGACTTTGATCTTTGTGTGCTGATTTTTCCCCGCTTTGAAACTAAACCAGAGCAAAGTGTGTTTCACTTTGTGAAAGAAGAAGGACTGTGAATTGCCTCATAGCTGCAAGCTAAGTATCACAGAATTGATAAGGGACTTGTACAAATTACCAGTTTGTTTGGAGATGAGTGCTCTTTGCTATACCAAAAGAGGGCTTGGTTTAAGTGAATTTTCATTATAAAGAACATTGTTTTGAATTTCCAGACGTGTGTGTGTCTGAAATTTGTACCTGTGAATTTTTGGGAGGAGTCTACCAGAGAGCCCGACAGAACACTGAAGTTGGGAAAATGTGGATCCAGATTGCTGGGAGGGCAATAGGTTGACTCTGTAAACTGCTTAGAGTGGGTTATAAAGCACTGTGGAGTAATATATACATATTCATAATTATCAAACCTCAGGCTACTTCCCTGCTCTTCTACTGTTGCTACCCTGAAGAAGAAATTAATTGTCTTAATAAAAATGAATATATCTGTGAAAGGTTCATTCTCTAAGCTTGTAGGTTGGTTTCATTACCAGGCTAGGGAACATCTTCAGCAGAGTTTAAAGATGCCAGTGTTCCTCTGTTCATAAGGGCTTCAGGTGTGAATGTGTCAAATGAGGGTCACACAGACACATTGTTATGTGATCTATCTATCTATCTATCTATCTATCTATCTATCTATCTATCTATCTATCTATCTATCTATCTATTTATTGGATTTGTATGCCGCCCCTCTCCACAGACTAGGGGTGGCTAACAACAGCAATAAAACAGTATATAACAAAATCCAATACTAAAAACAGTTAAAAACCCATTATATAAAAACCAATCATACATACAAACATACCATGCATAAAATTGTAAAGGCCTAGGGGGAAAGTGTATCTCAGTTCCCCCATGCCTGGCAGCAGAGGTGGGTTTTAAGCAGCTTTCAAAAGGCAAGGAGGGTGGGGGCAATTCTAATCTCTGGGGAGAGTTGGTTCCAGAGGGCCGGGGCCGCCACAGAGAAGTCTCTTCCTCTGGGTCCCGCCAAGCGACATTGTTTGGTTGACGGGACCCGGAGAAGACCCACTCTGTGGGACCTAACTGGTCGCTGGGATTCGTGCAGCAGAAGGCGGTCCCTGAGATAATCTGGTCTGGTGCCATGAAGGGCTTTATAGGACATAACCAACACTTTGAATTGTGACCAGAAACTGATCGGCAACCAACGCAGACTGCCGAGTGTTGGTGTAACATGGGCATATTTGGGAAAGCCCATGATTGCTCTCGCAGCTGCATTCTGCACGATCTGAAGTTTCCGAACACTTTTCAAAGGTAGCTCCATGTAGAGAGTGTTACAGTAGTCGAGCCTCGAGGTGATGAGGGCATGAGTGACTGTGAGCAGTGACTCCTGGTCCAAATAGGGCCGCAACTGGTGCACCAGGCGAACCTGGGCGATCGCCCCCCTCGCCACAGCTGAAAGAAGGTTCTCTAATTTGAGCTGTGGATCGAGGAGGACGCCCAAGTTGTGGGCCCTCTCTGAGGGAGTCAATATTTATTTATTATTTATTTATTATTTAGATTTGTATGCCGCCCCTCTCCGAAGACTAGGGTAATGGACAGATAGATGGAATTGTCCTTGGGAGGCAGAACCCACAGCCACTGCGTTTTATCAGGGTTGAGTTTGAGTTTGTTGACACCCATCCAGACCCCAACAGCATCCAGGCACTGGCACATCACTCCCACTGCTTCATTGACTGGACATGGGGTGGAGATGTATAACTGGGTATCATCGGCATATTGATGATACCTCACCCCATGCCCCTGGATGATCTCACCAAGCGATGCATCACAATCCCCACCCCCTTGGATAAACTGGGGTAGATATGGCCAGCACATGACACATTTGGCCCATGGGCTGAATTATTTATTTATTTATTTATTTATTATTTGGATTTGTATGCCACCCCTCTCCGAAGACTTGGGGCGGCTCACAACAAGTGCAACAAATCATAAACAATCCAATTAATTAAAATATTTAAAGATTTTAAAAAACCCATATACTAACAGACACACACACAAGCATACCATGTATAAATTAAACATGCCCAGGGGGAGATGTTTCAATTCCCCCATGCCTAACGGCAAAGGTGGGTTTTAAGGAGTTTACGGAAGGCAGGAAGAGTAGGGGCAGTTCTAATCTCCGGGGGGAGTTGGTTCCAGAGAGCCGGTGCCGCCACAGAGAAGGCTCTTCCCCTGGGGCCCGCCAACCGACATTGTTTAGTTGACGGGACCCGGAGAAGGCCAACTCTGTGGGACCTAATCGGTTGCTGGGATTCGTGCGGTAGCAGGCGGTCCCGGCGATATTCTGCTCCGATGCCATGAAGGGCTTGATAGGTCAAGACCAACACTTTGAATTGTGACCGGAAACTGATCGGCAGCCAATGCAGACTGCGGAGTGATGGTGAAACATGGGCATACCTAGGTAAGCCCATGACTGCTCTCGCAGCTGCATTTTGCACGATCTGAAGTTTCCGAACACTTTTCAAAGGTAGCCCCATGTAGAGAATTAACTTCTGGTCTAGGGTCTCCTCCTTGAGTAGGGGGCTGGATTACAGTAGAAGACCTCCAAGGTTCCATTCAACTCTGATATTCCGTGTTTTAAATAGTCTGGAAAACCCGCAACATGCATGCTTACTAAAATATCAATATTTAGAATTGTAAAACTGAGTTTAGAATTTACATTATAAGAAAAAACTGTTTCAGAGTCTAATGGAAAAGTTATGTGTAAAAAAATGTGTGTAAAATATATTTATGGACTTCTGTAGAATTCATAAACAGAGAGGATGAAAATTAACAGCTGGTAAAGAGGCAATTGGTCAAAATAAAAGTGTCAAAATATCACAGGAATGTGGAAATGCTTTAGCACCACTCTGGTTATTTCTCTCCTACATTCTCGGAAGTTAATATTAAAAAGTGAGTAAAAATAAATGAAATGAATATATTTAATTCAACGTAAAGTAACTGTTCCTTGCAATACCAAAAAGAATCCTGAGTTGAAGACTTCAGTATCACCACAGAAACTTGTTGTGGTGTATTTGGTGCAGAATATTGTATTTGGTGCAGAATTGTGAACTGAACCATCTACCTAGTGAGATCCTCTAAAGCAGGGGCCCTCAAACTTTTGGATCTCAGGGACCACCAAGGTCATAATTTTAAATTACATGGATCACCAAATTCATAATTTTAAATCTTGCGGCCTCTAATTCATAATTTTGACTCCCGCAGGGAGAGAGAGATAGAGAGAGGGGAAGGGAAGGAGAGATAGAAAGACAGAGGGAGGGAGAAAGAGAGAGAGAAAGAGAGAAAAAAGAAAGGAAGGAAGAAAGAGAGAAAGAAAGAAAGAAGGAGAGAGAGAAAGAGAGAAAGAGAGAAAGAGAGGAGAAAGAGAGAAAGAGAGAAAGAGAGAGAAAGAGAGAAAGAGAGAAAGAGAGGAAAGAGAGAAAGAAGAGAAAGAGAGAAAGAGAGAAAGAGAGAGAAAGAGAGAAAGAGAGAAAGAGAGAAAGAGAGAAAGAGAGAAGAGAGAGAGAAGAGAGAGAAAGAGAGAAAGAAGAGAAAGAGAGAAAGAGAGAAAGAGAGAAAGAGAAGAAAGAGAGAAAGAGGAGAAAGAGAGAAAGAGAGAAAGAGAGAAAGAGAAAAGGAGGGAGGGAGGGAGAGAGAGAAAAGAGGAAGAAACAGAAAGGAAGAAAGAAAGAAAGAAAGAAAGAAAGAGGGGGGGAGGGGAGAGAAAGAGAGAGGGAGAAAGAGAGAAAGAGAGAAAGAGAGAAAGAGAGAGAGAGGAGAAAGAGAGAAAGAGGAGAAAGAGGAGAAAGAGGAGAAAGAGAGAAAGAGAAAAGGAGGGAGGGGAGAGAGAGAAAAGAGGAAGAAAAAGAAAAGAAAGAAAGAAAGAAAGAAAGAAGGAAAGAAAGAAAGAAAGGGGAGAAAGAGAGAGGGGGAAGGGAAGGAGGGGAGAAAGACAGAGGGAGGGAGAAAGAGAGAGAGACAGAGAGAGAGCAAAAAGAAAGGAGGGAAGGAAGAAAGAGAGAAAGAAAGAGAGAGAGAGAGAGAGAGAACCTCTGGGTTGAGAACCCCTGTATATAGATGGTTTACTGATATAATCCAACAACAGCAACAATCAAATTAAATTTTAGCATTGTGCCTATAGGATTTGGTAAACAAAAGATTTCTAATCTAATCTTTCTGCTTTAGATTGTTTTGTGTGCATTGTGTGCACACAGGGAAGGTTAAAAAAAAATCATTTGGCAAGTTTAAATGTTGTGGGCAACATTTAAAACAATATTAAATTTCCTGGTGCCCCTAAAATGTCCCATTGCAACACAAAGTCATAATCAGGAACAGATTTATAACCTGCCCCCGTCCTGCTGAGTAAATAATCACTGAAAAACTCTTTATTCCCGGGCAGAATACAATAAAAGCACTTTACGGCTCCCACCTCTGTTGTCCAAAAGCTTTTTCAATCCTGCGAAACAGTGGGGGAGAGGCATAATAACAGTCATAGTCAGGAAATGAAGCCAGTGGTCTATGGCGGAGATGTTCCTCTACCCTTTAAATGGCTGCAGAGGATTGGGGGAAAAAAATATGCTGTAGTAATTTTGTTGATTGTACAAGCCGCAAGGAAACAGTGACTAAAGCGGCAATTCATATTATCCTCACTTGGAATCTATTATTTGAATTACAGAGAATTAGCTCTTTGAAATCCTGAGATGTACTTCACAAATTGAGGGGCCGAGCTTCATTTTTCATTAGGCACGCTCATCTTTAACATTGCAACACCACTTAGGTTTAAATATAGCTTCGTAGGGGCTTTATGTCGTTTGGCGGGCCCCAGGGGGAAGAGCCTTCTCTGTGGCGGGCCCCGGCCCCTCTGGAACCAACTCCCCCCGGAGATTAGAACTGCCCCCACCCTCCCTGTCTTTCGTAAACTACTCAAGACTCATTTATACCGCCAGGCATGGGGGGAGTTGAGATATTCCTTCCCCCTAGGCCATTACAAGTTATGCATGGTATGTTTGTGTGTATGTTTGGTTTTTATAAATAAGGGTTTTTAGCTGTTTTATTATTGGATTGTCGCATGCTGTTTTATCATTGTTGTTAGCCGCCCCGAGTCTATGGAGAGGGGCGGCATACAAATCCAATAAATTATTATTATTAATTATTATTGTATAATAAATATTATATGTATAATATGTACTGTGTGTTAGAGTGTCATTTTGTGTCATATTGGTTGGGTGGTGTGCCCCAGGATTTTGTAAATGTAAAAAAATGAGCCGTGGCTCAAAAAAAAGGTTGAAAATCACTGCTCTAAGCAACTGCCCCACCAAGGGACTATAGGCTGTCCTGTTGCTCCTAGGCACCGAAGGCCTGTTGTCTTCGGTTGCTACCAGTGCTCCCCTCCAAGGCCGTTGTGGGTGCGCGCACATCTGCTGGGTGCACATGTGCCCGTCAGCGTGAGGTTTTATTTCTGGCGCAATACAAAAATGAACGGGTCCAAAGACGGGCTACAAAAATGGTGGAAGGTCTTAAAGCATAAAATTTATCAGGAAAGGACTTCATGAACTCAACCTGTATAGTCTGGAGGACAGAAGGAAAAGGGGAGACATGATCAAAACATTTAAATATGTTAAAGGCTTAAAATAAGGTCCAGGAGGGAAGTGTTTTTAATAGGAAAGTGAACACAATCTGGGGGGCACAATATGAGGTTAGTTGGGGGAAAGGTCAGAAGCAACGTGAGAAAATATTATTTTACTGAAAGAGTAGTAGATCCTTGGAACAAACTTCCAGCAGACGTGGTTGGTAAATCCACAGTAACTGAATTTAAACATGCCTGCAATAAACATATATCCATTGTAAGATAAAATACAGGAAATAGTATAAGGGCAGACTAGATGGGATCATGAGGACTTTTTCTGCCGTCAGTCTTCTATGTTTCTATGTTTCTATAATTGAGTACTAATTGTCCAGATCATCCAATCCGTCCATCTGAGACATTTTACTTCAGATTTTATAAACTTTGACTTATTTTCATTATAACTGCAGACTCCCGGGTCATTAGTACACGACTTATCCTATTTCGGAGATGTTCACTCATCTCTTCTGCCCTTGTTTCATAGCTGAATGCATCTCTCCTGAGAATTGTGCCTCACATCCAGCTAATCTAATGAAACATTTCTTAGTAATGGTGACTGTGCTTTAAATCTTTTATGACAAGGTGAGCTTATACTTCATTCTCTGTTGATTCTTTTTTCCTTCAACGAAATGAATTCAGATCAGTTCACATGCTTACGTCCCAGGCACATTGTGTGAAACCAAGGATTGTTCTGTCAGTTGACTGCAATGATGCACAACTGGAGACACACAAAAAAATGACAATGTAGCTGTTCTGTCGAGCTCTCTGGTAGAATCCTCCCAAAAATGCACAGATACAATTTCACACACACACACAAACATTTGAAAATTCAAAACAATGTTCTTTATAACCAAAAATGCAAATAAACAGAGCACTCTTTTTGTATAGCAAAGAGCACTTTGTCTCCAA